>NC_062519.1:153962-156462 GCF_022655615.1 Tachysurus fulvidraco
GACGTGTTACAAAACTGCACAATGACATGTTACAAAACTGCACAATGACATGTAACAAAACTGCACAATGACATGTTACAAAACTGCACAATGACGTGTTACAAAACTGCACAATGACATGTAACAAAACTGCACAATGACATGTTACAAAACTGCACAATCCACTCTTTATTATAACCCCACTCTTTATTATAACCCCACACTCATTATAACCCCACTCTTCATTATAACCCCACGCGGGAGGAGAACCCCACGCGGGTAGGAGAACCCCACACGCAGGAGAACCCCACGCGGCATGAAACCCCACGCGTGATGAGAACCCCACGCTGGGAGGATAACCCCACACTCATTATAACCCCACTCTTCATTATAACCCCACCCTTCATTATAACCCCACCCTCATTATAACTCCACACTCATTATAACCCCACCCTTCATTATAACCCTACACATCATTATAACCCCACACATCATTATAACCCCACACATCATTATAACTCCACACTCATTATAACCCCACCCTCATTATAACCCCACACATCATTATAACCCCACACATCATTATAACCCCACACATCATTATAACTCCACACTCATTATAACCCCACCCTCATTATAACCCCACCCTCATTATAACCCCACACATCATTATAACCCCATCCTTCATTATAACCCTACACATCCTTATAACCCCACACATCATTATAACCCTACACATCATTATAACCCCACACATCATTATAACCCCACCCTCATTATAACCCCACATATCATTATAACCCCATCCTTCATTATAACCCTACACATCATTATAACCCTACACATCATTATAACCCCACACTTCATTATAACCCCACCCTTCATCATAACCCCACCCATATACATTTACAGCATTTGGCTTCCCTTATAAACCAGACCCTACTAATGAGTGGGATATCAAGTGAACCAATTTTTTTTGCATGAAGTTACAAATAAATTTATAGTTGTTTATAATTGGAACTGAGAGAAATATACTTTATATAAATATACAGTTTATTTATCATTTTATTATTTAATTTACTTTTATTTAGTCATTTATTTTATTGCTCTCCGCTCTGTGCAGCAATTTTACTAAAATAAAACCATAAATATTAAAGTAAATAAACTTTTTATTGTAAGATTCTTTGTTAAATGCTTGAATGCATCAACTCCATTATTTATATTTCAGAGTCTTAAATTTAACTGTAGATTTTATTCGTTTACCTTTATATGTGTTCACAGCTGAAGCCCCGCCCCTTTTCTCTCACAGCTGTCATTTGTCTAGGAAAACACAATAAACATACTGACAACAAATGGTAATTTGTCTCTGTCTCTCTCTCTCTCTCTCTCTCTCTCTCTCTCTCTCTCTCTCTCTCTCTCTCTGTCTCTCTCTCTCTCTCTGTCTCTCTCTCAGTCTCTGTCTCTCTCTCTCTCTCTCTCTCTCTCTCTCTCACACACACACACACACACACACACACACACACACACACACACACACACACACACACACAGGTTTTATGACAGTAGCTTAGTTTGTTGTTTGTTCTGCACGTTTTCACTTAATGTTTTGTTTACATATTAATTTGAATTGAAGTGTAAACCTCCCTCAGTGTAAATGGGTTCTAATTTCTGACTCTCCTTTCACTCTTACTCTGTGTGTGTGTGTGTGTGTGTGTGTGTGTGTGTGTGTGTGTGTGTGTGTGTGTGTGTGTGTGTGTGTGTGTATTTTAATATGTATATTTTTAGCACTGAGTGTAGTGTGTTTCCGGCTCACAGCACATTTACTGTAAATCACTGACAATCAATCTCACGCTGTGTCCTAAACTGCTCACTACTCAGTGTTCACTACTCAGTGTTCACTACTCAGTGCTCACTACTCAGTGTTCACTACTCAGTGTTCACTACTCAGTGTTCTAGGGTTTCATCTTTAGGGGTTTTATCCCTCAGTGAGAATTTAAAACACGAAGAGTTTTATATTATATATTATTCGACTCCATAGTAAGCCAAAAGTTATGGTATTATTTAAATGGTAAAAGTGGACACCAAAATTTTATGCATGATGTAATGACCCGGGGCCCCCTGGCACCATCTCAGGGCCCCAGTTTGAGACCCACTGGCCCTAGACTACATGTCCTGAGCAGGTGTTGTCAGTGACCCGGGGCCCCCTGGCACCATCTCAGAGCCCCCAGTTTGAGACCCACTGGCCCTAGACTACATGTCCTGAGCAGGTGTGGTCAGTGACCCGGGGCCCCCTGGCACCATCTCAGGGCCCCCAGTTTGAGACCCACTGGCCCTAGACTACATGTCCTGAGCAGGTGTTGTCAGTGACCCGGGGCCCCCTGGCACCATCTCAGGGCCCCCAGTTTGAGACCCACTGGCCCTAGACTACATGTCCTGAGCAGGTGTTGTCAGTGAACAGACTGTAAAACTGCTGACTAAGTTACAGACACTGATGACAAACTCCTGCTGATGATCTGGGAAA
>NC_062519.1:168962-171462 GCF_022655615.1 Tachysurus fulvidraco
TAGTTAGACACTGTGGTGTTTGGGACACAGCCATGTGTGTAGTGTGTGTGTGTGTGTGTGTGTGCGTGTGTGTTAGAGGTGTATCTGTGCATGTCTGCGTGTGTGTGTGTGTGTAAGTGCTCACACTTGCAGGTGTGTGATGAGCTGTGTGATGGGGATCTCCTGAGCGATGCGGTGGTAAAGTGTGCAGCTGTTCAGCACCATGCTCTCCAACACAGCCAGAGAACGCTGCAGGATGGACACGTCCACCAGGGGCTGGGTCACATGACCTGCGATCTGAACACAACACCATGAACTCAGGGTGCTACACACATCCCAGTCTAGATTACTCCTTATTTAGTTACTAGTTAACAGAGAGAGAAATACAGAACAAAAAAGACAAAGAGGAATAACAATACCATAGCGATGGTTGCTAGGAAACAGCAGAGACTCAGAAGTGGAACATGAGACATCTTTATACTTCATTTACCAACTTCCCCTCACTGTAACCCCACCCACATCGACCCCACCTCTGTGTGCATAGGTGTGTGTGTGTGTGTGTGTGTGTGTGTGTTTACATGCCTGTTTAATAAAGGACAGCGATATCATATCCCAGGAAACAATGCCGTGATCCATCAGCTCCAGAAATGCAGTGAGTGTGAAGGCTAACATCTCACCAAAACTATAATGGACAAAGAAACGCGCGCACACACACACACACACACACACACACACACACACACACACACACACACACACACACACAATACAATAACAGTGTAAATCATTATACTGCACATTTGAACACAGCCAATGAAATGGAGACCCCTGATGCAGTGTGTACCTGTGAGTCGTGTGTTATCATGGTGTGTTACATTGGTGTGTTACATTGGTGTGTTATCATGGTGTGTTACATTGGTGTGTTATCATGGTGTGTTACCATAGTGTGTTACATTGGTGTGTTATCATGGTATGTTATCGTGGTGTGTTATCATGGTGTGTTATCCTGGTGTGTTATCCTGGTGTGTTATCATGGTGTGTTACATTGGTGTGTTATCCTGGTGTGTTATCATGGTGTGTTACATTGGTGTGTTATCCTGGTGTGTTATCATGGTGTGTTACATTGGTGTGTTATCATGGTGTGTTATCATGTTGTGTTATCATGGTGTGTTAGTGTGTGTATAACTCACTGTGTGCCGCTCTCCACCAGTCGAGCCAGTGTGTTAATTCCCTCAATGTTAATGAACTCGGTGGCGAAGGTGGGGTCGGCGGAGAGCTTGGCCAGTTCCTTCAGGGCCTCCAGACGTGCGTCGATGCTTAGAGACTGAATCCTGTCAAGAAGCTGACGAGCCGCTCGGGTCTGTAACCAACACCAACACACAAATAAACGGTCACAACAAACACTTACCACAATTCAGTTCTCCACAGTGTAATTATTCAGTTTGATCAGCATCAAACATCACAGCTCATATCCTAATGACCTGATATTCCTCATAGCAGCACGTTTCATATCAAACTCAACAGAAGAAAGATAAGTAATAATTAATTTAAGATCATTTTATTTTATATTTAGGTTTTATATGATATTAAGTTCTGTGAATCATGTGAATGTTTACCGGAGAGATGCCTAATCTCAGGATGGTGCCGTTCTTAATGTCTCCACGGCTCTGACATACACAAATACATTCACTGTTAATCATTCAGATTACACACATCTTGTGTGTGTGTGTTTGTGTGTGTGTGTGTGTGTGTGTGTGTGTGTGTGTGTGTGTGTGTGTGTGTGTGTGTGTGTGTGTGTTACCTGTTCGGTGATATAAAGCTGAGCTCCATCAGCATAGCGTAACGCAAACTGCTCTGAACCAGATAGAGACCATCTGATAACACAAATCAGTCACTCATCAAAAACACTACAAACGTCTGACATCATCAGGGATCTAAGCACCAGATCTATGTACAGATTTTGATCGAGACAATTTTAGAACAGTTTGTATTTCACATAGTCAAAGTAAATGGCCAGGGTCACTTCTCCAACTCACATGTACACAGGAGGAATACTAAGCTAAAACATTAGACTGTTAGGGGCGCTATAATGGTGAAAGAATCTCTTTTTTACATCTGTCTACAAATACAGAAGATCCACTGATTATTTTCCTATAGTGATATCTCCCTTTGTGTTTTATTCCTGTTCTGCCACAGGATCAATAATTGACATATTTATTTATTAAAGAACAACACATCCACTGTAATCCACTTTAATCAACTGTAATCCACCGTAATCCACCGTAATCAACTATAATAAACTGTAATCAACTGTAATCAACTGTAATCCACTTTAATCAACTGTAATCTACCGTAATCAACTGTAATCCACCGTAATCAACTGTAATCCACCGTAATCAACTGTAATCCACCGTAATCAACTATAATAAACTGTAATCAACTGTAATCCACTTTAATCAACTGTAATCTACCGTAATCAACTGTAATCCACTTTAATCAACTGTAATCCACTTTAATCAAC
>NC_062519.1:176462-178962 GCF_022655615.1 Tachysurus fulvidraco
AGCCGCAGCCACACACCTGTGTAGAGTAGGTGAGCTGTAGTGGGGAAGGAGGCAGTGGGTCAAACCACTGTGAGGAAAGGGAGGGGGGACTGTGGGTCAAACCACTGTGAGGAAGGGGGGGGGAACTGTGGGTCAAACCCAGAGGTGGGAAGTAAGGGAGTAAAAATACTTCGTTACTGTACTTAAGTACATTTTTCTGGTATCAGTTTTTACTCCACTATTTATTTTTCGGACAACTTTTGACTTTTCCTCATTACATTTGTACACAAATATCTGTACTTTTTACTTCTTACATTTCCCAAACGGACTCGTTACTTTTAGTATTATTCCTTCTCATTGGACGCTGTTTCCAGCCTATCATCCTATCATTGTGCGGCTTTTTCCCCATGTGACTGGTGTACTGTATTATTTACTGGCTATCAGACATAGACTAAGGATAGCGGAGCTAACAATGAGCAGCGCCTACAAAAGGAATGGCTAATGTTCATTCAGAGGGAGTCACCGATGTTAAAGTAACTAACAACGAGGACATTCCTGAACACACATGGCCATATATGAGGGAGATGTTTGTAATAATCGGCGTCAAAAAGGATTCCTGGCGAATGCGTTGTGAATTGTGTCACCCAGGGGGGGTTCTAGCCCTTTATTAGGGGGGCTTAAAGATGAAACCCTAGAACTGCCCCTGGTGTCAACCCAAAAAACACGAAGTGCTTAATTTAATGAACATTAATTTTGTCATTTGTAAAACATCACAATAATTTTGAGTTGTTTTGAAGCACAGAGCTGGAATCTCCCTACAGTTTGGGATATGGCCTTGGTGATACACTTGGTATACATTATATTTCCAAAAGTATTGGGTCACCTGACCTTTCCTGCTATATGTGGTTGTTTTCTGATCTCATCCCTACTGAACACCTTTGGGATGAATGTGAACGCTGACTCCACCCTACATCACCTACATCAGTGCCTGCCTTTCGTAACAATCTTGTGGCTGATGAACACAAATATTCATCAACACACTCCAAAATTATATATACATATACATACACACATTATATATATATATATATATATATATATATATATATATATATATATATATATATATATATATATATATATATATATATATATATATAAAACATGACATCCAGTTCCCAGCATGACACTAAACAGTAGTAGTATCGGTGACTTTTTACTTAAGTACGTGTCAGAGCCCAAACTTCTTTACTTTAACTTGAGTAACAGAGTGTAGTCACTACTTCTACTTTTACTGGAGTCTTGTATGAGTATCTGTACTTCTACTTGAGTAAAGGATGTGTGTACTTCTGCCACCTCTGGTCAAACCACTGTGAGGAAGGGGAGGGGGGCCTCAACTGTTTCTTTTCTACTTACACAATTATTTAGCTATACATACATATATTTTTCACAATAGAGAGTGCAATATTTTTTAAGTACTTTTTTTTTGTGGCGGGGAGGACAACCCTCGGATGGGGGGGGGTGGTTTCGGGAAAGACATGTCCCCTCCGTCCCCCATGGGATTTACACCCATGGTCATCACACTATCTGCGGTCACACCCCTGTGTCTGACCTGTTCTGTAACGAGACATTCATATGATTCACTTTTATACTCTGAGTCTTTATACTGAATGCATTAGTAAAGCTCCAGAGGCTAGTGAAGGACTGTTTGTGTGGTTTGTGTGGTTTTATCTAACATCCTGGGCCTTCCATTCTACTGTCAGCTGTATTCACTTCACTTCACTTCACTTCACTTCACTTCACTTCACTTCGACTCATTTCAGGCTCTACCAGGATTAGGGTTATCGTTAGGGTGTTCTCTCAGTCGTGGGTCTGAATTGAGTGCTTCACTTACTACTACATGAGAGTTCATGTGTAATGTGTGTAACGGTGCAACAGGTCACTACACAACACTACACAACACTACACAACACTACGCAACACAGCCATGACCAGTGTGCATAATGTATGTGCTATATGTGTATAGTTGTTGTTTGTTGAGGAGTCTGGTGACTCTGGTGTATGATTGTGTACAAAACTACATTTTAAATGAATAAAATCACTGAATTTGATGCTAAAGTTTATTTTTAAACAACAGAATGACCACATATTTAACACCATGCTCTATTCGGTCCCTGAGCTGAAGCTGATGCTGCAAAGTGGGGAACAAAAGCGAGACAATATAAATGTGATGTACTATATAATGTTCTACTGTGGGGGTGAATGTGGGGGAGTAAACTGAAGAAACCTGGCAACCCGGCGGTCAGTAGGTGGGTCTTAACGACTGCTTGCTTTCCTATTGGCCGCTCAAAAGTTCAATCACTCTGAGAGAAGGCGAAATTAAAGCAGTCGCAGACAATAATAATAATAATAATAATAATTATTATTATTATAAAAATAATAATTACAACAATAACAGCAACAATAATAATAGTTTTATAACAAATCTAAGAGGACTGACACAGTCATATTTCACATTTTT
>NC_062519.1:191462-196462 GCF_022655615.1 Tachysurus fulvidraco
GTGTGTGTGTGTGTGTGTGTGTGTGTGTGTGTGTGTGTGTGTGTGTGTGTGTGTGTGTGTGTGTGTGTGTGTGTGTGTGTGTGTGTACAAACACATACACACACACATATATATTACTTTACCTTATAGCCTACTGTATGTAACACTGCTACAATGGTGTGTGTGTGTGTGTGTGTGTGTGTGTGTGTGTGTGTGTGTGTGTGTGTGTGTGTGTGTGTGTGTGTGTGTACAAACACATACACACACACATATATATTACCTTACCTTATAGCCTACTGTATGTAACACTGCTACAATGGTGTGTGTGTGTGTGTGTGTGTGTGTGTGTGTGTGTGTGTGTGTGTGTGTGTGTGTGTGTGTGTGTGTGTACAAACACACACACACACACATATATATTACTTTACCTTATAGCCTACTGCATGTAACACTGCTACAATGGTGTGACTACACATGTTCATTTAAACATTTATATTGTGTTGGTTTATTAAATATGATACACAAAGCAATTTGCAGGTGGAAACAAATCACAAATTTGAGAAGAACATAATGTGAAAGTTAGATAGTCGAGGTGCCAAAGACTGTTCAATCTTTTATTTATTCCTTTCCCGCAATACTTTTGCCACATTAAATAAGTATATAATAAAGTCACATAAACCAAAAAATAAAACAAAACAAAGTTTGACTTTGAGGCTGAACTTGTGTTACACTGCCAAGCTAACTGTGACATCCTTCCAGGACTGTCAGCTGAATTAACCATTAAAACTGTGTTTAGTTTCCCTGCAACTTGTCCATGACTGACGTCTCTGTTTATCACTTGGGAATCTACAAACAGATTCAGATTATTTTATTTAATACCATGTCAGCAATCAAAAGCTATTTTCATGGCAAAATTCAATTACAAAAACACAAATATCATATAAATGCAATAAAACAAAACAAATATAAACAGCAAGTCATATTATACAGTTTTTTTTTTTTTTAATTAACATACGATAAAAAAAATCCAAACCTTTTCAGACATAATGTCATTAAATCTGTCCTTAAGTGAATAACTTGATAAAAGTTCTGCTTGTGTTAAGTCCAGGACAATCTAATAAACTATGTTAGACAGATAAGGGAATCTTACAGAACACATAAAGTCTTTTCACCTTTAAGCACAAAAGCATGGGTCAGTTTTTAATGTCCTTATTAAGAGCTTCAGAATCTACAAACATTGTCTGTTTCCCTAAATGTCACAAACTAATGGGTAACTAACATGGATTAGCTGTGGTCATTAACCAAGGACTAAAACAAACCAACAGAACACGAAATATAATTCCCTAACATTCAACACCATAAAACACATTCTGACGTGTGTAATGTGATCCCTTCTGTCTGGGGTTTAGATTTATTTCGTTTTAACAACCAAACGCAGCACAGAAGTCCGGCATCGTCCATGTGTTTGAGGTAAAGGAGCACCGTACAAAGATGGCGGCAGTTTTGACGCATTTTTAGGACCCCAAGGCAACATCTAGTGTATAGATATCTGTGTATGATTGGTTAAGACCATATATACATATCTACATAGATATCTATGGGGTAATACGACAGTTATACCTGGATATGACGGAGCTCTATGATTGGTTAATACGACAGTTATACCCGGATATGACGCAGCTCTATGATTGGTTAATACGACAGTTATACCTGGATATGACGGAGCTCTATGATTGGTTAATACGACAGTTATACCCGGATATGACGCAGCTCTATGATTGGGTAATACGACAATCCCCCACCCCCTTTTTTTTAAAGCGAATGAAACAGAGGAGGAGGCGTGTTTCTGTAAACAGCTGGATCACGTTGGGTTGTTGTTCATCTACACAACTGGAGCAGACCTGAAAACTTCACCGGATCTCAAGTGATCAGACTAAAACAAGCAGAAAGAGAAAGGAGAAGTTTCCTGCAGTCAGTGTTAATGACAGGGGACAAAACAACCTCATGAACTTTATCTACTTCACACTGAATCACAGGAAATGTCCTTCTTTGTGTGAGCTAAGAGCTGTGTGTGACATCAGACAGCTGTTCTTTATAACGTGTCTGTTTGTTTCTCCACAAGACATCCAGACATCCTGTCCCTCCTTTATATCTCCATCTTATGGCTCTGTGCCTGTGTGGGTGAGTGACCAGGTTCTACAACACCAACAAGACACAAATGTCCTTCTATTGAATCCAATATCACAACAATGTCAAATGTAACAAATCCTGTAGATTGTAATGTTTCTCCCACAGACAGTGTAGATCCTGAGGTTACTGTATCAGCTCCAGTGGGTTCCACAGTCATCCTGCCGTGTAAACTGCCTGAAGACTTCAAACTGACATCACTTATTAAGTGGTGGATCAAAATATACCCTGTGTTCGAGAGAAACGATAATAGTAATAGTTGAGGTAAAGGATATGAAGGACGTGTGGATGTTCCTGTGGACGAGCTGCATAAAGGAAACTGTTCCCTGGTGATGAAGAACGTTAATTTTACTGATGACGGTTTATACACATCCGAAAGTACGGAACATGTGGGCTCAATGGAATGGAAAGTAATTAACAATGTTAGACTCTCAGTCCAAGGTGAGTAAACTGTTCAGTGTGAAATATTGACTGATTATAGAGGTCACAGTGTCTCAGTTAACAGAGCTGGGAATACTTTATTTAGAGTTAACAGATGATGTGTTAGAAAAATACACAAATACAGACATAAATAAGACTGTCAGTAATCAGCCCGGACTTTTGACCATGTGCTATTGTTGTTGTTGTCATGTGTCTGCCCCACCTCCGTTCACTCCTCCATGTCTACACATCAGGGGCCTGTTTCAGGAAGGAGGTTAAGTGAATCTCTGAGAATGTTAACCCTGAAATGAGGGAAACTCTGGGTTTTCTGTTTCAGAAAGGGAGGTGTGTTAAACCCGAGAAAGCAGGTTAAGTTAAGCCCGTTTCTGAAAGAGAGGTAACTTATACTCAGAGTCGGTTACCATAGTAACTTACTCTGTAAACCTAACCTGGTCAGGAGCAGGCTTTCTTCGGTAAACCCAGAGTTTCTGTCGGTCTCCTCCCCTTTTTAAAGAGGAAGCAACGTTTAAACACCTCATTCATTGCCCACATTTCAGTTACACAGAGAGCAGCAAAGGGAATGTGGGATGTGGTAGCTCAGTGGTTAAAGTGATGGGTTCAAATCCCAGGTCTACCAAGCTTTTGTGGACACAATTTATTCTATTTTATTCATTTTTCATTCATTCATTTTTTTTCTTTACTGCTCTCATCTAAGAGCCTTGTGATCAGATAAAGTACTGAAATGCTTCGTAACCAATAACTCTGATCTGACTGATTTAATATCTTCACTTTCTACTTCCAGGTGATTAAAACATTATAAATGTAGAATAAATAAAAGTGACCCAGTGTTTGTGATCCTTTCACTCTGAACAGGTTTCATGGAGAAAGCAGTACATTAGGATGGAAAAAGGAACCTGGTTAGATTTTAATGACATGACAAGGGGGCGGGTCTAAAGTACAGGGCTTTACTTCATCTGGTGTGAGCTCCAGTTCACAAACATCTCTTATCGTTCCTCATAAACTTTAATAAAACACTTCATATTATTATAGCAGCACAACACTGATGATTATTTAAGGATCAGTGATGACATCGTCTGCACGTGTGGCTGAAAAACACTGAACAATATCAGTAAATGTAGTCTGATAGTTCATAGAGTCTCCGTCAGTGTTGGACACGTGTCCCTCAGCGTTGGACACGTGTCCCTCAGCGTTGGACACGTGTCCCTCAGCGTTGGACACGTGTCCCTCAGCGCTGGACACGTTTCCCTCAGCGCTGTACTGATATCTGTGTGGTTTAATGTGTGTTTTAGACCACAGTGTTGATGAGAGAGGACCTTCATCAGATGATTCAGACTCACAGCAGACTGGAGGGAACAACAGGATTATTTTATATGTTGGGATCGTAATCATCATCATCATCATCTTCATCTGTGTGTCTGTGTACTACAGCAGGGTGAAAGGTAAAACTGGTTAAAACTGTAGGTTTAATGTCTGAAAGAATCAGAGAATTTTTGTGGTAATTGTGTTTAATGTGTGTCTACATTTATTGTCTAATTTTATAATTTAAATATTTATCTTATGTTTCTGAAAACGGAAAATCCTCCTCTATCATCAGGTCTGAGACGTGTCACTGACGCCACTGAACAGGGACGGAAACATTCAAATAAAATAACATTTTAACCACTTTTTTGTTGTTAGATTTTGGTTGTAGTTCAGGTGGGGAGTTTACAGAAACATGGCAACCCTCCCTGCCTACTTTGGGTCACTGTCATTTTAAAGGTACATTAGACAAGATCAGAAACTTTGGTCAGAAGAAACCACAAAGTCTTTTTAAACTTTACACTTCTGGACATTTTGTGGTACTTTATTTTCTGTGTTCTTTTTATTTCCTTGTCATGGAGCAGTTATTTTGAGCACAGAGAATGATCTCGATGTGCAGGTGAAAGTTCAGACTGAGATGGAGCGAAGGAGCTTTGTGGGATTTCTATAAATGAGACGAGATTCAAACACAAACAAACCTGTTTCAGTCCCATAATACACTCGTGTTGAGGTCGTGACTTACATCACTATTATTTATTCACTAGTTTCCAGGTTCTGTGTTAGGGACAAGAGACAGTCACCATCACACACAGTCTGGTGTTCTGTCTCTTACACTAATATTATTTATTTATAGGATTTATTATCAGTTATTAATGTAATACGAAGCCACAATAATAAGCCAAGTGTTTAAGGGATTAAATTAGAAATGTGACCAGAAAAGTGTGAAATATTCTAATAAATGTAAGTGAACAGAATTCAGTAAACAGAACAGTTAATGTCAAAGTTTACACAATAAACAGGAAAAAAAAATCTGTTCAGTGTTTCATCATCACCACCATCACCATCATCATCATCTGAATGTCTCTACAGGACGGAAA
>NC_062519.1:208962-216462 GCF_022655615.1 Tachysurus fulvidraco
ACAAATACACACAAATACACATACACAAATACACACACAAATACACAAACACACACACACACACACACACACAAATACACAAACACACACACACATACAAATACACCCAAACACACACACACAAACACACACACGCACAAATACACACAAATACACAAACACACAAATACACACACAAACACACAAATACACAAACACACAAATACACACACACACAAATACACACACAAACACACAAATACACACACACACAAATACACAAACACACACACACACACACACAAATACACAAACACACACACACATACAAATACACCCAAACACACACACACACAAACACACACACGCACAAATACACACAAATACACAAACACACAAATACACACACAAACACACAAATACACAAACACACAAATACACACACACACAAATACACACACACACAAATACACACACAAACACACAAATACACACGCACACAAATACACAAACACACACACAAATACACAAACACACAAATACACACACACACAAATACACAAACACACACACAAATACACACGTGTATATTAATTAATAAAACGCTAATTAACATTAAAATACATATTGTAATAACTAATATAAATATTTTGAGTAAGAATATTAAATATTCACATTTTACTTTATTAAAATGAGACATTTATAAACTTGTACATTTACATGCTGTAAATATAAATATAAATGTAAATATAAATATAAATGTAAATATAAATATAAATGTAAATAAACTAGTGATATGACTGTGGGCTGTTGTTGTTGACCTCATAGCCGAAGGTCACTGCCATGATGGTGATGAGGAAACCAAAAAAAGCTTCTAGTTTACGCAAACCTTCAAACATAAAACAGAATAAAATATAATGAGACAATAATAATAATAAATCATACACAAGCTGGTTGTTTATTTATTTATTTAATAAACCTTTCTTCTGTGGAACTCACCGTATTTATCCAGGAAGAGGAAAACGAATGTATCGATGATGGTGATGAGCACTCCGGCCCACAGAGGGATCCTGAGGTGAGGGAAAGTCCTCATGTCACTCATGTTATTAATTATTAATAATGTTATTAATAAGGACATGATCAATAACACACTTCCTTACCGGCCCATAGACAGCAGGTTGAATGCGATGGCACAGCCAATCACCTCCTGCATGTCAGAGCCAATGATGGCCAGCTCAACCATCAGCCACAGAATGATCCGAGGAATCTGAAGAGGAAATCAGTTTAAACATCAGAATGAGCCGTCGTTATCTCATGTTCACTGTCCTTAGTGCCATGTTACAGCATGACGTTACAGCATGGCGTTACAGCATGGCGTTACAGCATGGCGTTACAGCATGGCGTTACAGCATGGCGTTACAGCATGGCGTTACAGCATGGCGTTACATTATGGTGTTACAGCATGGTGTTACGGCAGGACGTCACATTATGGTGTTACAGCATGACGTCACATTATGGTGTTACAGCGTGGCATTACAGCAGGACGTTACAGCGTGGCATTACAGCAGGACGTTACCGCGTGGCATTACAGCAGGACATTACAGCATGGCATTACCGCATGGCATTACAGCAGGACGTTACAGCATGGCATTACAGCAGAATGTTATGGCTGGCATTACAGCAGGACGTTACGGCGTGGCATTACAGCAGGACGTTACGGCGTGGCATTACAGCAGGACGTTACAGTGTGGCATTACAGCATGGCATTACAGCAGGATGTTACAGCATGGCATTACAGTGCAGGGTTTCTGTGCACCAGTAAAGAACAGTGTTACTGCATTTATAAACTCACCGTAGGATATTGGCGATGACAGACTTCAGCTAAATGCATCCCTGTAACGACGCCGAGTCGAGCAGCCAGACGCTGCAGTAGAAGACCAATGATAGTGGCACCGAGGAGAATCCACAGGAGCTACAGTAATAAAATAACAATCAGATACAAAAACATTTGTGTGTCTGTAAAAGCAGCTGAATGTCTGTATACAAAAACTTAAAATCATTCTTTTTCTGCAAATAATAATATAATAAATTATGGTGATATTTCTTCCTTTTTGCAGGATTTTAATCAATTAGAGTCTAAAATACTAGATCCAGGGTTAGGGTTAAGGATTATGGGTTAAGGGTTAGGGTTAGGGTTAAGGATTATGGGTTAAGGGTTAGGGTTAGGGTTAAGGATTATGGGTTAAGGATTATGGGTTAGGGTTAGAGTTAAGGATTATGGGTTAGGGTTAAGGGTTAAGGATTATGGGTTAGGGTTAAGGGTTAGGGTTAGACACACCAATTATATAAAGTCAGAAAGAAAATAAGAAGAAACTGTTTAAGTGTTTATCGTCACCACACATACGTTACAGCATGTAATGTACACACACAACCTTGTCCAGGTTTGGGGCAAACACTGAGAGGTTTGGGGCAAACACTGAGAGGTTTGGGGCAAACACTGAGAGGTAACTCTTGGCTTAGTGGCTGTATTTGCTCCCCACCTGGGAATCGAACCCATGCCCATGGCAATGTGGGCAGCAGGAGACTGGCTGTATAATAATAAATAAGAATCTTCACCTTAAACCCTGCTACAGCTCCTGACTGAAGGTCTGACTCAATGTTCCCAGGGTCTAAATAAGCGATGCTCATCAGGAACCCTGGTCCTGTGAAGGCCCAAAGCTTCCGAAAACTAAAAACCTGCAGAAGAAAAACAGGGGGGGGGGGAGAGAGAGAGAGAGAGAGAGAGAGAGAGAGAGAGAGAGAGAGAGAGAGAGAGGAGTAGTCAGTCCACTGCTCACCAATTTTAAACATAGCCCAAAAACCCAAAGGCAAAGTTCTCTATATTATTATTATTATTATTATTATTATTATTATTATTATTCGAGCTCAATCCCCCCACCTGTGTGACATCATCAGGTACAGGAACTTTCTCGTCAAAGTAGGTGGAGGTGTTGGGTTCCTCAGATGGACTGATGGAGCTGTAGATGGTCTGAATCCCACCGTTCTGATCAGGAGTTAACTCTAACAGGAAATGAAAGCACATTGAGAAGGACACAGACTGGGAAGTGGATGTTTGCTTGTGATGGACGGTCAGGTCATGTGACTGGTGAGAAAGCTGAGTAGAGGGTTTTACAGCAGTGTGAGAACAGGGCTTTATCTTACTTTATGATGTGTGTGTTATTGACTTCACTCTCTACACTGAGGTTTGGGACACGACCCCTGGACAGATTTAATCACGTCTGCACTTTATGTGGCCTTGAACATAGTGAATAAATCACGTGGAGTTCCACAACGCCGGACGTGTTGGGCTTAGTGCTGAGTAACGTCGTCTAATACAAGCACTAATCAGACTTCTGTGTGGTGGCAGGAAACAAACAGGAGATCATTAAAGTTATAGAAAGCAATAAAATGTAAGAGCACATGTTTATAAGCTCATGATCGCTTTTAGGTGGAGTCCACAGTCACAGGTCTGTATTAATGCTCTTACTCACTCACATGCCTCCTACAGTAGTGCTGTGTGTGTGTGTGTGTGTGTGTGTGTGTGTGTGTGTGTGTGTATATTAATAATGTACAGAATAGTGAGAGACAGCATGAGATTCATCCTGAACTATAATTAAGTGGGTTTAGTGTTTCTTGTTAGATTATTATATAAACAGTGACAGCACCCCCCCCACACACACACACCTACACACACACTCACACACACCCCACACACACATACACACCTACACACACACACTCCCCCCCAAACACACATCAAGCTGTATTTAATAATAAGTCTTTAGTTCTTAACGTTATGTATGAACACACATGACTGATATAGCAGTGTGTCCCTGAACACACACCTCACCTTCTGTACACTAACCCAGATGTTGGCAGATGTCAGTAACTGTTAATAAGCTGTGTGAGGATCAGCTTCACACTGTATGGTGACCAACACGTACACACACCTCACCTTCTGTACACTAACCCAGATGTTAGCTTCACACTGTATGGTGACCAACACGTACACACACGTACGAAGAATAGCTCATTTTTTCTAATTACAATTTTAGTGTGTTTTGATTCACACAAATATTTACACAAAGCTCCAGTGGGAGAAGAAACAAAAAACAAGTCAGATGATTATGATTATGTGTGTGTGTGTGTGTGTGTGTGTATCAGTGTGTGTGTGTGTGTGTGTGTGTGTGTGTGTGTGTTGAGAACATTAATGTAATCCTTACCTTCCACAGAGTCAGAGTCTCTATTCCGATTCATGGTGGAGTTTGTGTAACAAACACAAGTCTGTGTGAGACGGGGGGTGGGGGTGGGGGTGGGGGAGATGGTTAGAAATTATGATATTCATCTTTTATTCCGTTTCCACGGTAATAATGTGTTTAACTCTACACACGTTTTCATTTCTGAAACAATGTCACAAACACCAGCGCAGTTCTCTTCATTATCACACACCCACCCCCACACACACACACACCCACCCCCACACACACACACACACCCCCACAAACAGAAAACTTAAACACTGATAACAGTAACGGAACAATCACACATGCGCACACACACACACACACACACACACACACACACACACACACACGTTCTCACACACACATACACGTTCTCACACACACACACACACACGTTCTCACACACACATGCACGTTCTCACACACACATACACGTTCTCACACACACACACACGTTCTCACACACATACATAAACGTAGAAGGCTGTGAGTTCAAATCCCAGGGACACCAAGCTGCCACTGCTGGGCCCCTGAGCAAGGCCCCTAACCCACAATTGTTCAGTTGTATTAAATGAGATTAAAATGTAAGTCGCTCTGGATAAGTGTGTTTGTGCAATGCTGTAAATGTAAACACACACACACACACACACACACACACACACACACACATACACACACACACACACACACACACACACACACACACACACACACACACACACTTTCTACACACAGTATTTAGAGGTATGTGAACAGAATAACTGTAATAGTGTAAATAGTGGTGTACGATAACTGGACAGAGTTTCTAGTAGTCAGTGTTTAGTTGATTGTAATGAAGCTCCGCCCCCAGTGCAGGGCGGAGTCTAAACCTTTTAATCCCTTTAGCTCTGTGAGGTAGAATAATCAGAATTTACACAATATTTACATATGCAAAAGAATTTAAACCTTTAAACACTGAATCTCTGTGTGTGTGTGTGTGTGTGTGTGTGTGTGTGTGTGTGTGTGTCAGTGTGTGTCTGTGTGTACAAGTGTTTGTGTGTGTGTCTGTGTGTATCAGTCTGTGTGTCTGTCTGTGTGTGTGTGTGTGTCAGTGTGTATGTCAGTGTGTGTCTGTGTGTACAAGTGTTTGTGTGTGTGTCTGTGTGTATCAGTCTGTGTGTCTGTCTGTGTGTGTGTGTCAGTCTGTGTGTGTGTCAGTGTGTGTGTCAGTGTGTGTATCAGTGTGTGTCTGTGTGTATCAGTCTGTGTGTCTGTCTGTGTGTGTGTGTCAGTCTGTGTGTGTGTCAGTGTGTGTGTCAGTGTGTGTCTGTGTGTATCAGTCTGTGTGTCTGTCTGTGTGTGTGTGTGTCAGTCTGTGTGTGTCAGTGTGTGTGTCAGTGTGTGTATCAGTGTGTGTCTGTGTGTATCAGTCTGTGTGTCTGTCTGTGTGTGTGTGTGTCAGTCTGTGTGTGTGTCAGTGTGTGTGTCAGTGTGTGTATCAGTGTGTGTCTGTGTGTATCAGTCTGTGTGTCTGTCTGTGTGTGTGTGTGTCAGTCTGTGTGTGTGTCAGTGTGTGTGTCAGTGTGTGTATCAGTGTGTGTCTGTGTGTATCAGTCTGTGTGTCTGTCTGTGTGTGTGTGTGTCAGTCTGTGTGTGTGTCAGTGTGTGTGTCAGTGTGTGTGTCAGTGTGTGTATCAGTGTGTGTCTGTGTGTGTATCAGTGTGTGTATCGGTGTGTGTATCGGTGTGTCAGTGTGTGTATCAGTGTGTGTCTGTGTATCAGTGTGTGTCTGTGTGTCAGTGTGTGTATCAGTGTGTGTATCAGTGTGTCAGTGTATGTGTCTGTGTGTCAGTGTGTGTATCAGTGTGTGTCTGTGTCTGTGTGTCAGTGTGTGTATCAGTGTGTGTCTGTGTGTCAGTGTGTGTATCAGTGTGTGTCAGTGTGTCAGTGTGTGTGTCAGTGTGTCAGTGTGTGTATCTGTGTGTGTCTGTGTGTCTGTGGGTGTGTCTGTGTGTATCAGTGTGTGTATGTGTGTGTGTCAGTGTGTGTGTCAGTGTGTATCAGTGTGTGTATGTGTGTGTGTGTCAGTGTGTGTCAGTGTGTATCAGTGTGTGTATGTGTGTGTGTCAGTGTGTGTGTCAGTGTGTATCAGTGTGTGTATGTGTGTGTGTCAGTGTGTGTATCAGTGTGTGTATCAGTGTGTCAGTGTGTGTATCGGTGTGTGTATCAGTGTGTGTCTGTGTGTCAGTGTGTCTGTGTGTATCAGTGTGTGTCTGTGTGTCAGTGTGTCTGTGTGTATCAGTGTGTGTGTATCAGTGTGTGTGACAACACTGACATGTCTGTACCTGAGCAGGAACTCCACATCCTCATACAAAACACTAATTTAAGATAAAAGGCTTTAATTTTAATCCAAATACATCAACTTTTCACACACACACACACACACACACACACACACACACACACACACACACACACACACACACACCTTAACAGCTTTCTAATGAAAATATCCTTTTAAAACTTTGTCAGATATTTAATATAAAACCTCTAAACATATTTATAGATATAATAAAGACAGTATCACTGAGTTAATGTTAGAAACACACACACACTCTCTCTCACACACACACACACACACACACACACACACACACACACACACACACACACACACAATCTCTCACTCTCTCACACACAATCTCTCACTCTCTCACACACACAGACACTCTTCTCACACACACACACACTCACTCACACTCTCTCACACACACACTGTCACTCACACACACACACTCTCACTCACACTCTCTCACACACACACTGTCACTCACACACACACTCTCACTCACACTCTCTCACACACACTGTCACTCACACACACACTCACTCTCACTCACACACAAACTGTCACTCACACACTCCCTCACTCACTTACACACACACAGTCTCACTCACTCACACACACACAGTCTCAATCACTCACACACTCTCTCACTCACTCACTCACTCACACACTCTTCTCTCTCACACACACACTCTTCTCTCTCTCTCTCTCTCTCTCTCTCTCACACACACACACACTCTTCTCACACACACACACTCTTCTCTCACACACACACACACAGACACTCTTCTCACACACACACACTCTTCTCACACACACACACACACACACTCTTCTCTCACACACACACACACACACACACACACACACACACACACACACACACACACACACACAGACACTCTTCTCACA
>NC_062519.1:218962-226462 GCF_022655615.1 Tachysurus fulvidraco
CACACTTTATTCACTAACACACTTTATTCACTAACACTTTATTCACTAACACTTTATTCACTAACACACTTTATTCACTAACACACTTTATTCACTAACACACTTTATTCACTAACACTTTATTCACTAACACACTTTATTCACTAACACACTGCCTTACAAACACACTTTATTCACTAACACACTTTATTCACTAACACACTTTATTCACTAACACACTTTATTCACTAACACTTTATTCACTAACACACTTTATTCACTAACACACTTTATTCACTAACACTTTATTCACTAACACACTTTATTCACTAACACACTTTATTCACTAACACACTTTATTCACTAACACACTTTATTCACTAACACACTTTATTCACTAACACACTTTATTCACTAACACTTTATTCACTAACACACTTTATTCAATAACACTTTATTCACTAACACACTTTATTCAATAACACACTTTATTCACTAACACACTTTATTCACTAACACACTTTATTCACTAACACACTGCCTTACAAACACACTTTATTCACTAACACACTTTATTCACTAACACACTTTATACAATAACACACTTTATTCACTAACACTTTATTCACTAACACACTTTATTCACTAACACACTTTATTCACTAACACTTTATTCACTAACACACTTTATTCACTAACACACTTTATTCACTAACACACTTTATTCACTAACACTTTATTCACTAACACTTTATTCACTAACACACTTTATTCAATAACACTTTATTCACTAACACACTTTATTCAATAACACACTTTATTCACTAACACACTATTCACTAACACACTTTATTCACTAACACACTGCCTTACAAACACACTTTATTCACTAACACACTTTATTCACTAACACACTTTATTCACTAACACACTTTTTTCACTAACACTTTATTCACTAACACACTTTATTCACTAACACACTTTATTCACTAACACACTTTATTCACTAACACACTTTATTCACTAACACTTTATTCACTAACACACTTTATTCACTAACACACTTTATTCAATAACACACTTTATTCACTAACACACTTTATTCACTAACACACTTTATTCACTAACACACTTTATTCACTAACACTTTATTCACTAACACACTTTATTCACTAACACACTTTATTCACTAACACTTTATTCACTAACACACTTTATTCACTAACACACTTTATTCACTAACACACTTTATTCAATAACACACTTTATTCACTAACACACTTTATTCACTAACACACTTTATTCACTAACACACTTTATTCACTAACACTTTATTCACTAACACACTTTATTCACTAACACACTTTATTCACTAACACTTTATTCACTAACACACTTTATTCACTAACACACTTTATTCACTAACACACTTTATTCACTAACACTTTATTCACTAACACACTTTATTCACTAACACACTTTATTCAATAACACGCTTTATTCACTAACACACTTTATTCACTAACACACTTTATTCACTAACACTTTATTCACTAACACACTTTATTCACTAACACACTTTATTCACTAACACACTTTATTCACTAACACTTTATTCACTAACACACTTTATTCACTAACACACTTTATTCACTAACACACTTTATTCACTAACACTTTATTCACTAACACACTTTATTCACTAACACACTTTATTCACTAACACACTTTATTCACTAACACTTTATTCACTAACACACTTTATTCACTAACACACTTTATTCACTAACACTTTATTCACTAACACTTTATTCACTAACACACTTTATTCAATAACACACTTTATTCACTAACACACTTTATTCACTAACACACTTTATTCACTAACACACTGCCTTACAAACACACACACTACTGAATTATACAGAAAAGCAGATTATTTACAGTAAAATGTAACTGCAGGTCTCCTGTGTCCTGTTTCAGTACAAACAGCTTCAGGGTTCAGAAACATTGTTAAAGGTCTTAGACAAATAATGTGATATATGAAATACTGATATAAATATATAATAATATAAATATATAATAATATAAATATACAATAAAATAAATACACACTGATAAAAATATATAATAATATAAATATACACTGATATAAATATATAATAATATAAATATACACTGATAAAAATATATAATAATATAAATATACACTGATAAAAATATATAATAATATAAATATACACTGATAAAATATATAATAATATAAATACACACTGATAAAAATATATAATAATATAAATATACACTGATAAAAATATATAATAATATAAATACACACTGATATAAATATATAATAATATAAATATACACTGATAAAATTATATAATAATATAAATATACAATAAAATAAATACACACTGATAAAAATATATAATAATATAAATATATAATAATATAAATATACACTGATAAAAATATATAATAATATAAATATATAATAATATAAATACACACTGATATAAATATATAATAATATAAATATACACTGATAAAAATATATAATAATATAAATATATAATAATATAAATACACACTGATATAAATATATAATAATATAAATATATAATAATATAAATATATACAGCTTATTGACCCTCACCAGCTTGGGCCAGATTCGTTCACACACACTTAACCAGATTGATTTACATTTTTATTTAAATTTACAACTCAGCAATTGAGGGTTAAGGGCCTTGTTCAGGGGCCCAGCAGGGACAACTTGTTGGACCTGGGATTTGAACTCACAGCCTCCAGATAAGTAGTCCTACACCTTAACCACTAGGCAACCACACATCCTACACACACACACACACACACACACACACACACACACACTACACACACTACACTACACCACACACACACACTACACACACACACACTACACAAACACACTACACACACTACACAAACACACTACACACACACAAACACACACACTACACAAACACAAACACACACACAAACACACAGACACACACACACACAAATACACACACTACACACACACACACACACACATACACACACTACACACACTACACTACACCACACACACACACACACACTACACACAAATACACACACTACACACACATATACACACTACACACACACACACACACACACACTACACACACTACACTACACCACACACACACACACTACACACACACTACACAAACACACTCACACACACTACACAAACACAAACACACACACACTACACAAACACACACTACACAAACAAACACACACTACACAAACACACACTACACAAACAAACACACACTACACAAACAAACACACACTACACAAACAAACACACACTACACAAACAAACACACACTACACAAACACACACTACACAAACAAACACACTACACACACCAGACCCCACACACAACACACATACACAAACACAACACACACACACACAAGTACACACACACACACACACACTACAAACCGTCACACACACACAGTCAACACAACACCACACACACACACTACACACACACACACACACACACACACACACACACACACTACACTACACCACACACACACACACACTACACACACTCACACACACTACACAAACACACTCACACACACTACACAAACACACTACACACACACACACATTACACACACACTACACAAACACAAACACACACAAACACACTACACAAACACACTACACACACACACTACACACACACACACACACACACACAGTACACAAACACACACACACAGGTTTGTATACAATAATGTGTTAGATAAATGGACTAAAGCTTGGTGATATTTTCTTTCATTAATCTGCCAGCTGAGATTTATTCTCTCTTCTCACTGAATAAATCAGATTCCTGGATCTTCAGATCTTCTTCTTCGGTTTCCAGAATGTTCATCCTGCCTTCAGCCTCAATAACTGTGTCCTGACTGTCCACACTGCTGCTTGAGAGTGAATCATCAGTTTCCTCTTTCCTTTCACCCAAATATCTGCTCACACCCTGGAAGTGAATCCTAGCACATTGTGAACTTTCCTCCAGTTCAGTTTGTTCATCTTTGATCCCAGTGTTTTCACTCAAATGATCTCCTTTAGGTTTCTCTTCCCAGACTTCACCTTCATCCTCCTCAGACTCTGAATCGGGAGCGGTGTGTTTGCGGATGCGGCTCATGGCATCCCACAGTGAGCGAGGACACACTTTCACTCGGACGGAATTTTGTTCTGTGGACGATGGTGAAGAACAGTCCTGGGCATGAACGCTAGTGATCTCATATAAGCTGTCAGAAGGTCTGGAGAGAGAAGAAGAAGCTGCAGGTAATGGAGAAGACAGAAAACTGGAGGACAGACAGTCAGGAGAATGAGGCGGTATCTCATAATGTGAAGGGGATAATAAGCTAGAAGCTAAGTTCTCTGTACATAGTGTGTGAAGGTCATGTGATGGAGATGTTATAGCTATATTGTCTTCTTCTTCTAATAAATTATTAGTGTTTGCAACAGAGTCACCAAACAGGTTAGGACACAGATTCAGTTGATCAAATGACTCAGGATGTTCCTCAATGTTCCCAGAAAGGTTCTTCATGTCAGTGGTTTCAGGCAGTTTGTCTTCATTTAGACTATTCTGAAGGAACGCAGAACTGAGAGTCTTCTCCCCATCCTCATGGAGAAAACTCTGCTCATCTAAAGACTTTCTATCTCTGACAGAGAAGAATCGATGAAGATTATTTACATTACTCAAGAGGTTCTCTTCTACAAGAACATCCTCTTGGTCACATGGCTCACTCGTGCTTTCTATACTGTGACCAGGTAGAGTTTGGTGAAGATGATTTGCATCACGTTTTGCATGTGAAGGTCTGTCCTCTCTCAGGATGTCACTGATGTTGAGCACAGAGCTATCGAGCAGGTTTGGCCAGATATCTGAGAGGTGTCCTGCCCTGGGAATAATTTTAGGAGCAAGCGTCTTGTTTGTGTTCTCCACATGAGGTTCTAAACGAACTTGAGGATTTTCTGAACATGAGAGGTTCTGATTAGGTCTTCTTTCTTGGTGAAGTGGATCAGATGAGCTCTGGAGATTCTGGAGCTTTAATAGGTTCTCCTGATGGTGACCTTGTTTGAGGCCAAACATCTCAGCTGTTCTTTGCAGGTTAAGAATTGTGATTGACGGGTTGTTCTCTGTGGGCCTACATTCTTGGTCAAACACTTTATCAGTATCTTGCTCATAACTGTTCAGAATGACTGAATATGGATTCTCACCTCTTTCAGCCAGGAGATCACTAACGTCTTCATCCTGATCTACTCTTAACTTTGAGAAGCTTCCCTCATCTTCTTGAATATATGACACCTTATAGTTTTCCACACATCTACCAAGAAGAACTTCCCGTCTCTTGTCTGTTTCATGTACAAGGTCGTCTTCTTTTCTCTTAGATTTCTGGGCAAGGGTCTCACTGCTGTTTCTCAGGAGGCTTTTATTGAGATTCTGCACATCATCAGTTTCACCTGAGGGAACATCAAAGCTGTTCTTTACCTGCTTCTCTTTAATGTCAATCACAGTTTCATCCAGCATGGCCTTCCTGGTAGCTGACCTTAGTTGGCTTTCCTGTTTAATGCTCATCTTTGCCATGACCTCATATCCTGTAGGAGCGTTTAAAACATCTCTGTGAGTCACCTCAGAACATTCCAGTATGGCTTCAGCCTCTGACAGTGAGCGTAGAGTTGCTTCCTCATTTGGAGGAGATGTTTTTGGAATCTCAGCATTTTCTTGTTTAGCTTGGACTTCGCTGGACGTCTGTTTTGTTTGGTTAATGATCTTGAGCGCTGATCTTCTGTTTGTGGCCTGTTCAGTGGGTTTGTGGTTCTGATTAGAATCACTTCTCGCTTTATGTGAATCAGTTGGACGTGAACTCATAGACTGGACGTGTTTGTTATCAAGAGGAACGAGGAACTTGACTTTGATGACCACACCAGTTGCATCAATGGCCACAAGACCGGTGTTCTTATTGGTCGTTGTGTTTTTTCTTGGTTCTGATTGTTCACTTTGAGCTTCACTACTTCTGTTTGTTTCATTTTTATTCTTCAGGACACTGTTAGAGCATTTGGGTTCCATCCACAGGGGAAACCTCAGAATGGTTTGGTGTGGTGCTTCCTCCAGTGTTGTGGATTTAATTCGATCCTTCTCTTTGTTAGAGTTTGTGTTTTTGCTTTGACCAATAAAGCAGCTATTTTCAGTGCTCTGCTTTCTCACTTCCTCTTGCACAATTCCCAGTTCCACTCCACATTTGGGAAGTCTTACGTTTTGGTCTCTCTGCTTTGGTCTCTCTGTATGACGTTCCTTCCTGGGTTCTTTCAGTGTAGCATCTCGGGTGAAAGAGCTTAATTGTTTACATGAATTAGCTTCGTCTTCCGATCGGTTTTCTGCAAAATCTGAGTTTTTTAAGATAGGATCTTTTTGGCATTTCAGTGCTTCATCATTAAAAGTTCTGGTCAAACCTGCAGGCTTTTCAGTGTGAGAGACTAAACAGAAAACAGTTCCTTCACTTTTTCTTCTCCTCCTGGGTTTAGTTAGAGTCGTATCCGAATAAGATATCTGATATTTCTCACCATGCCCTGATGATTGTGGCGCTCCTCTGAGTGGGAATGAGACAGAACAATGGTCTATAGGGCTACGTGGCCTGTGCTCCATCCTGAGGCCTGGGAAAGCTCTTTGTGATTCCATCGTTCCTGTGAGTGTGTGGGAGTCGGGTGGAGAGCTGTATGGTGGAGGTGGTGTGTAATTTGGAGGTTCTTTCCAGCCATGTTTCACAGAGGTGTAAGGAGGAGGAATCTGGTGAGATGTAACAAGGTGAAAATTGTTGTCAGAGATATTCACACCTGATTTCTGCTTTGGTTCTGCATTAAATAATCTGCTTGTAGAAGCTGGTATTCTTTCAGTTTTCAGTGTATTTTGGGTTTTGTTCCACAGACGTCTCCTCCTGAGGACAGAGGGATAATGACACCAGCGTCTCGCCCATTCCTCCAAATCTCCATAACTGTTCACTCTGAAACTATCTTTATTGGCCTCTGGTCTGTACTGTGTGGTAGAGGGTTGCCAGTGATTTCTCAAATCCCCACTCTTCACCATCATCTCCTTTTCTCTTCTTTCTCTTCTTCTATGTTTTTCGATATCGAGACTAGTATCCTCAGAACACAGTCCGATCTCACGTGTCCGGTTTACTCTGTTCTTTACAGCTCTGGTTCCTGCTGTTACCAAGGTGATGGGTTCTCTGATGCTTCTGTGATTTTTCAAAAGAAAATGAGAAGAAAGTCCTGGTGAAGTTTGGGACAGAGTCAGAATAGTCAACATTTTAGTCATTCTAGTAAAAACACTAAATAACGATTAGAAGGCAGATTAAAAGTCCAATCAGCTAATAAGTCTAATCATTTCATTTAGATTCATTCATTATCCCGAGATTTTGCAG
>NC_062519.1:231462-233962 GCF_022655615.1 Tachysurus fulvidraco
AAACCGCTGCCTGCTCCCAACTCCACCACACACCGAGTTTGGTGTAGATAGTTTGAAAGCTTGCCGAGTTATAAACCTCCAAATTATAAACCTCCATTTTGAGACCCGGTACCGGAAGTACTGGTACTCGGAACGCTTAGAAAAGTAACAGCAACAAACTTCAGACCAGCGTCTACAACATATCCGAGTTTCTTCTACAAAGCCACCATAATAAGAGTAAAGAAGCTTTTCCATTGTCTGCTGTGACCTTGCAGTGAATTAAACATTGCTGATTAAAACTCACTGCGTCTCACTCTGAAGTCAAATAATTAATAATCAATTCCTCATCAAAAATGTTTTATTTACAGAGAAACTGTCGTTAAATAAATGATCGTCAGCATGAAACATTTCAACTGAGTGTCTGTCCATGGGTGAAGCAGACTAATGACACCATAACTAACCATAATAAAGCAATGTCCTGATGTGTAGTGCAGTACTCCTGCTCCTGCACTACACATGTGTCAACAGGGTGCAGTCACATCTGTCTAGTGTCTGTGTAACAGTCAAGTGTAATTCAGTGTGTGACCACACGGTGGCCAATGACAACAAGAAGCAGGCGTTACTTCTTATCTTTATTATTACAAACGGGTGCTTAAGCCGAAACATTCTGGGGGAAAACTCATAAACTATTTTAAACAAATATTAAATTAAAAAACAACACAATCTTTATACAGTCTAAAAAATCACAAATCAAACGTCTTTATCATGTTATTTAATTTGCTCCTGATCCTAAAGAATATTTTACTGGCTGCTCTTTTGTCTTACACACACACACACACACACACACACACACACACACACACACACACACACACACACACACACAGAGTAACACTACATTTTATGTAATGGTCATTTTTAAGAATCACACACACACACACACACACACACACACACACACACACACACACACACACAGTAACACTACAGTATATGAAAGGGTCATTTTTAAGCATCACACACACACACACACACACACACACACACACACACACACACACACACACTCACACACAGTAACACTACAGTATATGAAAGCATCATCTTTAAGCACCACACACACACACACACACACACACACACACACACACACACACACACACACACACACACACACACACAGTAACACTACAGTATATGAAAGCTTTAAGCACCACACACACACACACACACACACACACACACACACACACACACACACACAGTAACACTACAGTATATGAAAGCTTTAAGCACCACACACACACACACACACACACACACACACACACACACACACACAAACACAAAAGTATATGAAATCTTTAAGAACCACACACACACACACACACACACACACACACACACACACACACACACACACACACACACACACAGTAACACTACAGTATATGAAAGCTTTAAGCACCACACACACACACACACACACACACACACACACACACACACACACAGTAACACTACAGTATATGAAAGCTTTAAGCACCACACACACACACACACACACACACACACACACACACAGTAACACTACAGTATATGAAAGCTTTAAGCACCACACACACACACACACACACACACACACACACAGTAACACTACAGTATATGAAAGCTTTAAGCACCACACACACACACACTCACACACACACACACACACAGTAACACTACAGTATATGAAAGCTTTAAGCACCACACACACACACACACACACACACACACACACACACACACACACACACACACACACACACAGTAACACTACAGTATATGAAAGCTTTAAGCACCACACACACACACACACACACACACACACACACACACACACACACACACACACACACACACAGTAACACTACAGTATATGAAAGCTTTAAGCACCACACACACACACACACACACTCACACACACACACACACACACACACACACACACACACACACACACACACACACACACACACACACACACACACACACACACACACACACACACACACACACACACACACACACACAGTAACACTACAGTATATGAAAGCTTTAAGCACCGTTACCTGAACATCAATATTTTCACGTGTAAGTGAATAATGTGCTACATGAAGGCTGTGGTCTGATGTTACAGTCTGACTTTAAACACAAATCATCTCTAATGATCTAATTAGCTAGTTATCTATCATGCTCCAGAACTCTGAGGACCTCAGAGGGCTACTAAGGGGTGTACCCATTAGAGGGTGTGTCCAGTACATGGCGTGTTCACTAGGGGGCGTGTCCAATAGAGGGTGTGTCCACTAGATGGCAGGAGGGTGTGTTCACAAGCACATATTTTAACTGATTGAACATTACAGTAAAGTCAGACAAAGGAGTTATTCATCAGTCCCTGAGTGTTTCCTTCTGTTCCATATCCAGTAGGCAAGATAAAATGATTTTTGTAAAATGAGCACCTTGTGAAACACACACACAC
>NC_062519.1:241462-246462 GCF_022655615.1 Tachysurus fulvidraco
AGGAGCCCCCAGGACCTAGCGGTCCAAACCATCCAGGGGTGTCCACTGAGCCAGGGTTGGGTGAAGCACTGTGCACCGATCATCACGCTGCAGGTGAGATTATTTCTTCAGGCTTCGTCCCTGTATCGACTACAGGCAGCTGAACACTCAGGTCGTTCCTCTCCCTTACCCCCTCACGCTGGTCCCATCTGCACTGGAGGACCTAAGGGAGGCGATTGTGTTCACAAAGCTCGATCAGAAAGGGAGACGAGTGGAAGACCGCCTTCATTAAGCCGTCGGGCCACTAACAGTACCAGGTCATGCTGTACGGCTTTTCCATCTCTCCAGCAGTCTTCCAGGGCTTCATGAATGAGGGGTTTCTGCCCTACCTCCAGAGGTACGCCATGGTATACATTGATGACATCCTTATCTACTCAAGGAACCTTTAGGAGCACCGGAGGTACTGCGCTCCCACTGGCTATACCTCAACGGCTCCAAATGCGAATTCCACCACTCTAAGATCCACTTCCTGGGGTATGTCATCAGAGCGGAGTGCATGCAGATGGATGAGGGGAAGGTAAAAGCCGTAAGGGACTGGCCGGTCCCTGAGTCTGTCAAGGAGTTCCAATGATTCCTGAGCTTCGCCAACTTCTACCGCCGGTTCATCCAAGGGTACAGCCAAGTCACCTGCTCCCCTCACTTCTCTTCTCTGGGGGAAGGTGAAGACCCTGAGATGGACCCCAGAGACCCAGGGGGCCTTTTCCAAGCTCTGCCAATGCTTCTGTCAGGCTCCAGTGCTGCGCCATCCGGATCCTCGGAGGCCGTTTGTGATGGAGGTGGATGCTTCCTCGACCAGCGTCGGCGCCGCTCTCTTGCAGTGGTCAGGAACCCCTCGATGGCTACACCCCTGTGCCTTCTACTCTCACAAGCTCTCCGTCGCTGAACGTAACTACGACATCGGCAACCGGGAGCTCCTGGCCATCAAACTGGCCCTCGAGGAGTGGAGACACTGGCTGGAGGGGGCCGAGCTCCCGTTTATGGTGGTCACAGACCACAAGAACCTGCAGTACCTGCGGTAGGCCTGGAGGCTCAACCCCAGACAGCCTCTTTTTTTCGGTTCCTCTTCCACATCACATACGGGCCGGAGCACAAAACAGCAAGGCCGACGCCCTCTCCCGGATGTTCGGACCCGAGGAGCCCAGTGACCCAGAGCCCATCCTTCCCCCTGCACTCATTCTGGGTCCTATCCTCTTGGACCTCGACCAGGAGATCCAGACAGCCACTCGCCAGTAGCCCGCTCCAGAGGGCTGCCCTGAGGAATGTGTCTACGTCCCCACCCCCTGTTGGCGTGGCCTCATCCAGTCGGTTCAGGAAGGACCAGGGTCAGACCACTTGGGGGAGAAACGGACAGTCCAGCTCATGCAGACCCGTTACTGGTGGCCCGGGATGGTCCAGGAGGTGACCCACTACGTCCGAGGCTGCCCCACCTGCGCTGTGTTGAAGGGTCCCCCGCCACTTGCCTGAGGCAGCTTCCAGTGCCCCAACGTCCCTGGTCTCACTTGGGAGTGGACTTCGTTACCAACCTGCCCCGGTCGGAGGGGAACACCTGTATCCTGGTGGCAGTGGATCGGTTCTCCAAGGCCTGCCGCCTCGTGCCCTTGAAGGATCTGCCGACCGCCCTCTTCCATCATGTCTTCTGGCACTTCGGCCTCCCAGAGGAGATCGTGTTGCATCGTGGGCCCCAGTTCACATCACGGGTCTGGCAGGCCTTCTTCCAGCTCCTGGGGGTTTCAGTAAACCTCTCGTCAGGCTATCACCCACAGTCCAATGGCCAGGTGGAGCGTAAGATCCAAGAGCTAAGCCGGTACCTCCGGACCTACTGCGGCCGGAGCCAGGAGGACTAGTGCCGTTTCCTGCCGTGAGCCGAGTACGCCCAAAACCCGCTCCACCAAGACTCTATGGGCCTCACCCCCTTGGAGTGTGTGTTGGGATTCCAGCCTCCTCTGTTCCCGTGGTCCGATTCAGGGAGAGCCACAGGGTCTGGGAGTCGGCGCACACTCAGCTCCGCAGGCCCGCCTACGAGACCTGCCAGCATGCCGACCCTCGGCGACTGGAGGCGCCACGTTATCACTCAGGGGATCTGGTCTGGCTGTCCACAAGGGACCTCAGGCTGAGGTTATCCTGTCGCAAGCTGAGCCATCGGTTCATTGGGCCATTCAAGGTGGCCAGTCAGATTAGTGACGTGGCATACCAGCTGGAGCTGCCACCCAGGTACTGCATTCACCCCACCTTTCATGTGTCTCTACTCAAGCCCTGTGTTTCGCCTGTGTCTCTCCCCCCAGGTGACCCCGCAGTGCCTGCCCAGCCGGAGGTCATAGACCAGCCCGGGGTTTATGCTGTTTGGGACATCTTGGACTCCTGTCGGCACCGGGGTCGCCTCGAATACCTGGTGGACTGGGAGGGGTACGGCCCGGAGGAGCGTGCCTGGGTGGCCTGTCAGGTCGTGATGGACCCTGCGCTGCTGGCAGACTTCCACACTGTGCATCCTGGCCGCCCGGCACCCTATGCCAGGGGCAGGCTTTGTCGCAGCTTTGGGGCGTCGGGTGCCACCCCTGGGGGAGGGGGTGGTGTCAGGGAGCACCCTGCTATGTCTCCCGTGCGCGCCCTGCCCACTAGGAGCTCCTCACCAGCATACTAACCACACACACCTGACACTCATCTACACACTCATTTCACTGCCTATACAAACACTCACGTCACTCACTCTCCCTGTCCTTTATTATTGGTATTGCTTCCGGAGTTACGCCGAGTGGATTATTCACTGATTCCAGCCCCGTGCCGCACTTCTCCTAAACGCGCACGTTTCCTTTCTTCCACGGACTGCCTCTCGTCAGCTCAGGACATTGTGGGCTGCGCCCTCAGAGCACACCACCGGATTATTCCTGCATTTTCTGCAGATATTTGTGTTGGCTTAGCCTAGTTTGTTTATTATTAAACTTTGTTTGCTGCTTCTTCGGCTTCTGCCTCCATTTCCGCATAACAATAATGATTTATAATCCCACTCTCAGTGTTTATAATGATTTATAATCCCACTCTCAGTGTTTATAATGATTTATAATCCCACTCTCAGTGTTTATAATGATTTATAATCCCACTCTCAGTTTTTATAATGATTTATAATCCCACTCTCTGGTGTTTATTATGATTTATAATCCACTCTCTGGTGTTTATAATGATTTATAACTCCACTGTTAGTGTTTATAATAATTTATAATCTCACTCTCTGTGTTTATAATGATTTATAATTAGACTCTCTGGCATTTATAGTGATTTATAATCAAACTCTGGTGATTATTATGATTTATAATCCCTTTCTCAGTGTTTTTAATGCTTCATAATCCCATGTTCTGGTGTTATGATTTATAATCCCACTTTCAGGTGCTTATAATGATTTATAATCTGACTCTTAATGTTTCTAATAATTTATAATCCACTCTCTGGTGTTTATAATGGTTTATATTTCTACTCTCAGTGTTTAGAATAATTTATAAAATGACATGCTGGTGTTTATAATGACTTATAATCCCAAAAACAAAGCAAAGGTATGTATGACTGTGTGTATGAGTGCATGACCATCACACCCACGTGTGCTTGTTAAACGTCTTGTTCCAGATGGATTCCTCTACTGTTTTAATCAGCTCCACACTTCTGGAAGGCTTTAGACTAGATGTTGGATTGTGACTGTGCTGATTAGTGTTTATTCAGCTACAAGAGCATCAGTGAGATCAGACTCTGATGTTGGGATGTTGTGGAGACTCCAGTTCCTGTTCATCCTAAAGGTGTTCAGTGGGGTTGAGTCAGAGTCAGGGCTCAGTGCAGGACCACTCGAGTTCTTCACTCCAACCTTCACCTTCACACCATGTCTTCATAGAGCTGCTTTGTGAGAACTGGGAGGAGAATTGAACTTGTTTCACAGATGTTCCCTCATCAATAAGAGTAATTAAATATATGATGTAATTTTCTTTAATTCATAAACAGTTGCTGTGGTATGAAATAGAAACCAGACACTGAAACATGTTGTACGTAAATAATCGCCTTCAGCTTCATCTACATTTGTCTTCTGCTCATTATATAAGGACTTACAGAACAACCTGCAGGACTCATCAGCAGTACTCTGATTTCTACACACAACTGTTTAGAGAATCAGTCAGAACGTCATCTGAAAACTCCAGTAATTCAGCAACTGGGTGAAAGGTCACCACATTACTCAAAGAGGTCAAAGGTCAAATCCAGAAATAATATCTAGGACAGATACTGACACTCAGTTTTCTGTTTGTCGTCTTTGCAGGCTTTTGTGTTAACTCATAGCTTTTAGTATCAGTTAAAAGGTCCAGTTTGGATTATCGAGCTTTTTATTTGTCACAACGTGGAAACAGCTCCGAATTCGGGACAAATGTCTTCATTACAAACCTGCAAACGTTTAGGGCAGAAAAGTAATCAGACGTAAGGTGGTGAGAATCTGCTGCAGGAGAGAAACACAACCTGCTGTAATATATACCATCTGTGATGAGGATGATGAAGATTAACACTTTAAAGGTTTTTTTCTAAATTTAATATTAAGTTAAAATCACTTGGACTTTTATAAAGTTTACAGGTTAAAGATCACATCGGGATCTTTATTACAGCAGGTTCCCAGAACAGAAAGATGGACTTCAGGAAAATCTGTTCAGGTTTGTGTGTGAAAGAGTAAAAGGTCAAAGAGATAGGAAGAGAGAGAGGGAGGGAGGGAGGGAGGGAGGAAGAGAGAGAGGGAGGGAGGGAGGGAGGGAGGGAGGAAGAGAGGGAGGGAGGGAGGGAGGGAGGGAGGGAGAGAGACACAGAGACAGACACAGAGACACAGACAGACAGAGACACACAGAGAGACAGACACAGAGACACACACAGAGTCAGTGAGATAGACACACAGAGACAGAGAGAGACACACAGACAGACACAGAGACAGACAGACAGAGAGACAGACA
>NC_062519.1:256462-258962 GCF_022655615.1 Tachysurus fulvidraco
GTGTGTGTGTACACCCCTGTGTGTGTGTGTACACCCCTGTGTGTGTGTGTGTACACCCCTGTGTGTGTGTCTGTGTGTGTGTACACCCCTGTGTGTGTGTGTACACCCGTGTGTGTGTCTGTACACCCCTGTGTGTGTGTCTGTGTGTGTGTACACCCCTGTGTGTGTGTGTGTGTGTGTGTGTGTGTACACCCGTGTGTGTGTGTGTACACCCCTGTGTGTGTGTGTGTGTGTACACCCCTGTGTGTGTGTGTGTGTGTGTGTGTGTACACCCCTGTGTGTGTGTGTGTGTACACCCCTGTGTGTGTGTACACCCCTGTGTGTGTGTGTGTGTACACCCCTGTGTGTGTGTGTGTGTGTGTGTACACCCCTGTGTGTGTGTACACCCCTGTGTGTGTGTGTGTACACCCGTGTGTGTGTGTGTGTGTGTGTGTGTACACCCCTGTGTGTGTGTGTACACCCCTGTGTGTGTGTCTGTGTGTGTGTACACCCCTGTGTGTGTGTCTGTGTGTGCACCCCTGTGTGTGTGTGTGTGTGTGCACCCCTGTGTGTGTGTGTGTGTGAATATACACCCCTGTGTGTGTGTGTGTGTGTATATACACCCCTGTGTGTGTGTGTGTGTGCACCCCTGTGTGTGTGTGCACACCCCTGTGTGTGTGTGTGTGTGAATATACACCCCTGTGTGTGTGTGTGTGTGTATATACACCCCTGTGTGTGTGTGTGTGTGTATATACACCCCTGTGTGTGTGTGTGTGTGTATATACACCCCTGTGTGTGTGTGTGTGTGTGTGTGTATATACACCCCTGTGTGTGTGTGTGTGTGTGTATATACACCCCTGTGTGTGTGTGTGTGTGTATATACACCTCTGTGTGTGTGTGTGTATATACACCCCTGTGTGTGTGTATATACACCCCTGTGTGTGTGTGTGTATATACACCCCTGTGTGTGTGTGTGTGTGTGTATATACACCCCTGTGTGTGTGTGTGTGTGTGTGTGTATATACACCCCTGTGTGTGTGTGTGTGTATATACACCCCTGTGTGTGTGTGTGTGTGTGTATATACACCCCTGTGTGTGTGTGTGTGTGTATATACACCCCTGTGTGTGTGTGTGTGTGTGTATATACACCCCTGTGTGTGTGTGTGTGTGTGTATATACACCCCTGTGTGTGTGTGTGTGTATATACACCCGTGTGTGTGTGTGTGTGTATATACACCCCTGTGTGTGTGTGTGTGTGTGTATATACACCCCTGTGTGTGTGTGTGTGTATATACACCCCTGTGTGTGTGTGTGTGTATATACACCCCTGTGTGTGTGTGTGTGTGTATACACCCCTGTGTGTGTGTGTGTGTGTATATACACCCCTGTGTGTGTGTGTGTGTGTGTGTACACCCCTGAGTGTGTGTGTGTGTACACCCCTGTGTGTGTGTGTGTACACCCCTGTGTGTGTGTGTGTGTGTACCCCTCTGAGTGTGTGTGTGTGTGTGTGTGTAAACCCCTGTGTGTGTGTGTGTAACACTGTGTGTGTGTGTGTGTATACACCCCTGTGTGTGTGTGTGTGTGTGTGTGTGTATACACCCCTGTGTGTGTGTGTGTGTGTGTGTGTGTGTGTGTGTACACCCCTGTGTGTGTGTGTGAACACCCCTGTGTGTGTGTGTGTGTGTGTGTGTATACACCCCTGTGTGTGTGTACACCCCTGTGTGTGTGTGTGTGTGTGTGTATACACCCGTGTGTGTGTGTGTGTGTGTGTGTGTATACACCCCTGTGTGTGTGTGTATACACCCCTGTGTGTGTGTGTGTACACCCCTGTGTGTGTGTGTGTGTGTGTGTACACCCCTGTGTGTGTGTGTGTACACCACTGTGTGTGTGTGTATACACCCCTGTGTGTGTGTACACCCCTGTGTGTGTGTGTGTGTGTGTGTGTATACACCCGTGTGTGTGTGTGTATACACCCCTGTGTGTGTGTGTATACACCCCTGTGTGTGTGTGTGTACACCCCTGTGTGTGTGTGTGTACACCCCTGTGTGTGTGTGTGTGTGTGTACACCCCTGTGTGTGTGTGTGTGTGTGTGTACACCCGTGTGTGTGTGTGTGTGTGTGTGTACACCCCTGTGTGTGTGTGTGTGTGTGTGTGTGTACACCCGTGTGTGTGTGTGTGTGTACACCCCTGTGTGTGTGTGTGTGTGTGTGAGTGTGTGTACACCCGTGTGTGTGTGTGTGTGTACACCCCTGTGTGTGTGTGTGTACACCCCTGTGTGTGTGTGTGTACACCCCTGTGTGTGTGTGTATATACACCCGTGTGTGTGTGTGTATATACACCCCTGTGTGTGTGTGTATATACACCCCTGTGTGTGTGTGTATATACACCCCTGTGTGTGTGTGTGTATATACACCCCTGTGTGTGTGTGTGTATATACACCCCTGTGTGTGTGTGTATATACACCCCTGTGTGTGTGTGTGTGTGTACACCCCTGTGTGTGTGTGTACACCCCTGTGTGTGT
>NC_062519.1:268962-271462 GCF_022655615.1 Tachysurus fulvidraco
GAGAGTGCGTGAGAGAGTGCGTGAGAGAGTGCGTGAGAGAGTGCGTGAGAGAGTGCGTGAGTGTGTGTGTGAGTGTGAATGCATGAGTGTGAGTGTGAATGCATGAGTGTGAGTGTGAATGCATGAGTGTGAGTGTGAATGCATGAGTGTGAGTGTGAATGCATGAGTGTGAGTGTGAATGCATGAGTGTGAGAGAATGTGTGCGTGAGTGAGAGAATGTGTGCGTGAGTGAGAGTGTGCGCGTGTGTGTGAGTGTGAATGTGAGAGAATGTGTGCGTGAGTGAGTGTGCGCGTGTGTGTGAGTGTGCGAGTGAGAGTGCGTGTGTGTGAGAGTGCGTGTGTGTGTGTGTGTGAGAGTGTGTGCGAGCGAGAGAGTGTGTGCGTGCGCGTGTGTGAGAGAGAGTGCGCGTGTGTGTGAGAGAGTGCGCGTGTGTGAGAGAGAGTGCGCGTGTGTGAGAGAGAGTGCGCGTGTGTGAGAGAGTGCGCGCGTGTGAGAGAGAGTGCGCGTGTGTGTGAGAGAGAGTGCGCGCGTGTGAGAGAGAGTGCGCGCGTGTGTGAGTGCGCGTGTGTGAGTGCGCGTGTGTGAGTGCGCGTGTGTGAGTGCGCGTGTGTGAGTGCGAGAGTGCGCGCGTGTGAGTGCGAGTGCGCGCGTGTGTGAGAGAGTGCGCGCGTGTGTGAGAGAGTGCGCGCGTGTGTGAGAGAGTGCGCGCGTGTGTGAGAGAGTGCGCGCGTGTGTGAGAGAGTGCGCGCGTGTGTGAGAGAGTGCGCGCGTGTGTGAGAGTGCGCGCGTGTGTGAGAGTGCGCGCGTGTGTGAGAGAGTGCGCGCGTGTGTGTGAGAGAGTGCGCGCGTGTGTGTGAGAGTGCGCGCGTGTGTGAGAGTGCGCGCGTGTGTGAGAGTGCGCGCGTGTGTGAGAGAGAGTGCCGCGTGTGTGAGAGAGAGTGCGCGCGTGTGTGAGAGAGTGCGCGCGTGTGTGAGAGAGTGCGCGCGTGTGTGAGAGAGTGCGCGTGTGTGTGTGTGTGAGAGGCTGAACCGAGTCTTTCCCTCTGTGTGCTCACTTCAGTAGTCAGCAGGTTAATTCCCAGGTTAATTCCCAGGTTAATTCCCAGGTTAATTCCCAGGTTAATTGTCACCACTGTACTGGGACTTTACTGGGTCACTCTGGTCACCACAGGTCAGGGAATTTTTACTGTGGATTTTATCAACAAAGCAATTGTAACACACTCCTGGGTCATTTCTGACCCTGAAGCTCCTGTCTTTAAAACAACGTAAACATATCTGGTGTCTGAAATATGTTGCAAAATGAATGCATTAATGTTCCTTAACTATAATGTGTGTGCGTGTGTGCGTGTGTGCGTGTGTGCGTGTGTGCGTGTGTGTGTGTGTGTGTGTACATGTGTACCAGCTCTGCTTGTGTAGCTTGAGTTTTCAGATGAGTGTGAAATTGTCTGGTTTCAGAACAAGGCATTAGAAAGTCAGAGTTCAAGAATTTGTCTGGGAATGTGTGTGTATGTGGGTGTGTGGGGGGAGGGGTGAGAGTGAAAGTGTGTGTGTGTGTGTGTGTGTGTGTGAGAGTGTGAGAGTGTGTGTGTGTGAGTGTGTGTGAGAGTGAGAGAGAGAGTGTGGGGGTGTGTGTGAGACAGTGTGGGGGTGTGTGTGTGAGACTGTGTGTGTTAGTTACACAGTGTGTTTAACACAGCGTCCTCACTCTGGTGTGTGTTGTGTCTGGTGTGTGTGTTGTGTCGTGTGTGTTTGTGTCGTGTGTGTCGTGTGTTTGTGTCGTGTGTGTCGTGTTTGTGTCGTGTGTGTCGTGTGTTTGTGTCGTGTCGTGTGTGTTTGTGTCGTGTCGTGTGTGTTTGTGTCGTGTCGTGTGTGTTTGTGTCGTGTCGTGTGTGTGTGTTGTGTCGTGTGTGTGTTGTGTCGTGTGTGTGTGTGTTGTGCCGTGTGTGTGTGTGTTGTGTCGTGTGTGTGTGTTGTGTCGTGTGTGTGTGTTGTGTCGTGTGTGTGTGTTGTGTCGTGTGTGTGTGTGTTGTGTCGTGTGTGTGTGTGTGTGTGTTGTGTCGTGTGTGTGTGTGTTGTGTCGTGTGTGTGTGTGTTGTGTAGTGTGTGTGTGTGTTTGTGTTGTGTGTGTGTTTCGTGTTCGTGTCGGTGTGTGTTTGTGTTCGTGTCGTGTTCGAATGTCGTGTCTTGTTGTGTTGTTGTGTCGTGTGTGTGTGTGTTGTGTCGTGTGTGTGTGTGTGTTGTGTCTGGTGTGTGTTGTGTCTGGTGTGTGTTGTGTCTGGTGTGTGTTGTGTCTGGTGTGTGTGTTGTGTGTGTTGTGTCTGGTGTGTGTGTTGTGTCTGGTGTCTGTGGTGTGTGTGTTGTGTCTGGTGTGTGTTGTGTCGTGTGTTTTGTCGTGTGTGTGTGTTGTGTCTGGTGTGTGTGTGTCGTGTGTGTGTGTGTGTTGTGTCTGGTGTGTGTGTGTGGTGTGTGTTGTGTCTGGTGTGTGTAGCAGGTGATGGC
>NC_062519.1:276462-283962 GCF_022655615.1 Tachysurus fulvidraco
AACACACTAAACACACTAAACACACTAAACACACTAAACACATTATAAACACACTAAACACATTATAAACACACTAAACACACTAAACACATTATAAACACACTAAACACATTATAAACACATTATAAACACACTAAACACACTAAACACACTAAACACATTATAAACACACTAAACACACTAAACACACTAAACACAGGAGAACACACGAAACACACGAAACACAACGAAACACAGGAGGAAAACAACAGGAGAAAACACACGAAACACCAGGACACACGAAACACAGGAGAAACACACGAAACACACGAAACACACGAAACACAAGGAGAAACACACGAAACAACAGAAACACACGAAAAACACAGGAGAAAAAAAGGAGAAACACACGAACAACAGGACCCACGAAACACAGGAGAACAACAAGAAAACACACGAAACACACGAAACAACAGGAGAAACACACGAAACAACACGAAACACAGGAGAAACACAGGAGAAACACACGAAAAACAGACCACACGAAACACAGGAGAAACACACGAAACACACGAAACACACGAAACACAGGAGAAACACACGAAACACCACGAAACACACGAAACTACAGGAGAAAACCACACGAAACAAAGGGAGAAACACACGAAACACAGGAGAAACACACGAAACCACAGGAGAAACCCACGAAACACAGGAGAAACACACGAAACACACGAAACACAGGAGAAACACACGAAAACACAGGACACACGAAACACACGAAACACACGGAAACACAGGAGGAAACACACGAACACAGGAGAAACACACGAAACACACAGGAGAAACACACGAAACACAGGAGAAACACACGAAACACACGAAACACACGAAACACAGGAGAAACACACGAAACACAGGAGAACACACACGAAACACAGGAAACACAGGAGAAACACAGGAAACACAGGAGAAACACACGAAACACAGGAGAAACACACGAAACACAGGAGAAACACACGAAACACAGGAGAAACACACGAAACACAGCGAAACACACGAAACACAGGAGAAACACACGAAAACACACGAAACACAGGAGAAACACACGAAACACAGGAGAACACACACGAAACACACGAAACACAGGAGAAACACCGGAGAAACACACGAAACACAGACACACGAAACACAGGGAGAAACACACAGAAACACACGAAACACAGGAGAAACCACGAAACACACGAAACACAGGACACACGAAACACACTAAACCACGAAACACAGGAGAAACACACACGAAAACACAGGAGAAACACACGAAAACAGGAGAAACACACTAAACACACTAAACACATTATAAACACACTAAACACATTATAAACACACTAAACACATTATAAACACACTAAACACATTATAAACACACTAAACACACTAAACACACTAAACACATTATAAACACACTAAACACATTATAAACACACTAAACACACTAAACACACTAAACACACTAAACACATTACACCACGGAAACACCACGAAACCAGGATTAAAACACACTAAACCATAGGCAAACACACGAACCACACGAAACAACAGTACTAAACACACGAAAAAACCCCAAACACATTATAAACACACTAAACACATTATAAACACACTAAACACATTATAAACACACTAAACACACTAAACACACTAAACACATTAAACACACTAAACACACTAAACACACTAAACACACTAAACACACTAAACACACAAACTAGGATGAGTACATGAACAAAATGTGCACTTCCTTTATTCCCTTTCTCCTTCCTGTTTTATTCCCTTTCTCCTTCCTGTGTTTATTCCCTTTCTCCTTCCTGTTTTATTCCCTTTCTCCTTCCTGTGTTTATTCCCTTTCTCCTTCCTGTGTTTATTCCCTTTCTCCTTCCTGTGTTTATTCCCTTTCTCCTTCCTGTGTTTATTCCCTTTCTCCTTCCTGTTTTATTCCCTTTCTCCATCCTGTGTTTATTCCCTTTCTCCATCCTGTGTTTATTCCCTTTCTCCTTCCTGTTTTATTCCTTTTCTCCTTCCTGGTTTATTCCCTTTCTCCTTCCTGTGTTTATTCCCTTTCTCCTTCCTGTGTTTATTCCCTTTCTCCTTCCTGTGTTTATTCCCTTTCTCCATCCTGTGTTTATTCCCTTTCTCCTTCCTGTTTTATTCCCTTTCTCCTTCCTGTTTTATTCCTTTTCTCCTTCCTGCTCTTTCCTCTATCGTTCCCTTTAAAAGCAGGAGCTCTAACCCATAAGAACCCATACAATGTTCTTTGTTGCTGAGAACGTGTGTGTTGTCGTGGTGATGAACATCCTGAGTAACACTTAGCTTTGGTTACACACTCCGTCTCTTCTGTGCAGCTGAATACACACACTGCACTGTAGTGGGATACATTTTGTTAGGAGACCCGGTGAGTGTGTAATGTGTTGGTGAGATGATCTGCTGATCTACTGTGAGATGATCTGCTGATCTACTGTGAGATGATCTGCTGATCTACTGTGAGATGATCTGCTGATCTACTGTCAGATGATCTGCTGATCTACTGTCAGATGATCTGCTGATCTACTGTCAGATGATCTGCTGATCTACTGTCAGATGATCTGCTGATCTACTGTCAGATGATCTGCTGATCTACTGTCAGATGATCTGCTGATCTACTGTCAGATGATCTGCTGATCTACTGTGAGATGATCTGCTGATCTACTGTCAGATGATCTGCTGATCTACTGATACGTTCCCTCACTCATGTCCCTGTTCTGTTCTTCTCCTCAGTGTGATTGGTCTGCCGAGGGAGGAGGAGTGGCCTAATGATGTCACACTCTCAAGAGAAAACTTCAGTTCTCAGAATCCTCAGCCAATCACAGAACAGATCCCTGAGTTTACCAAGGAGGGGGCGGATCTGCTCATGGTGTGTAGTGTGTACTCTTCACTGTGTGGCTTGCACACACACACATACACACACATACACACACATACACATATACACATATATACACACACACACACATACACACACACATACACACACATACACACACATACACATATATACACACACACACACATATATACACACACACACACACACATACATACATACATACATACACACACACACGTACACAAACACACATATACACACACACACACATATACACACATATACACGCACACACACACATACATACATACATACATACACACACACACGTACACACACACGTACACACACACACACGCACACATACACACACACATATACACACACACACACACATACATACACACGTACACACACGTGCACACACACGCGTGCACACACACACACACACACATACACAGACATACACACACACACACACGCACACACACACACATGCACACACACATACACAGACATACACACACACATATACATACACACACATATACATACACACACATACATACACACACACATACACACATATATACACACCATACACACACACACACACACACAGATACACACACACACACACACATATACACACACACACACACATACACACACACACGTGCATACACACACATACACACTTACATAAACACATACACACACACACACACATATGCACACACACACACACACACACACACACGTGCACACACACACACACACACATACACACACACATACACACACACATACACACACACATACACACACATACACACACTGTAATCATATATAAAATTTGTTTCTCTTCATTAACAGAAAATGTTGACCTTTGACCCCCTGAGACGGATATCAGCCCAGAAAGCTCTGGATCACGGTTTCTTCTCTGACCAATCAGATCACTCGTAAAGACGACGTGACTGCTGTTAAAGAAAGAGTTCTAATTGTAGTCCAGTCACTTCATCATGTGACGTCATGAGACCACAGGGACCAAAAACTGACCTTTAACCTGCATTTGTCTTTGTGTCACATGTTCAGTACATCTAATGTTTTATTTTCTTTATTTTATGTTGTACTAAAGTCCAGTCGCCCCGAATGCTCCCTAACACTCATGGTCCTGACCCGGTCCAGTCGCCCCGTATGCTCCCTAACACTCATGGTCCTGACCCGGTCCAGTCGCCCCGTATGCTCCCTAACACTCATGGTCCTGACCCGGTCCAGTCGCCCCGTATGCTCCCTAACACTCATGGTCCTGACCCGGTCCAGTCGTGTGAGCTCAGTAACACTGTCTCTGAGAGTCACACTAAACACCGTCAGTGTTAATAACATGAACGTCTCATTCATTCTCAGCACATCCGACATCAATAACAGTCCTGTGGCAGGAAGTGAGTTCGACATGATGTCCCTCTTACACACACACACACACACACACACACACACACACACACATTAGCCTCGAAGCTGCAGTGCAAAATGTAGCCACCAGCTGAGTCCCCACAGATGGAGTAAGTTTGGGTAACTGGAACGTTTTCACTTTAACTGTTTCTTTAGGGATTTTTTTAAAGTATATTTTGTCAATAATGAATGAAAAGATTTCATACAGAAACACAACACAAGTGACGACAGGAACGCAACAGAACAGAAATCCATCTGAACCGCCAGCTAATCAATATCTCCAAAATCCGTCTGATCAGATCTTAGTGTTTTTCCCAGAATAATTACATTTCTGTTTCAGATCATTTCTCTTTTAATAAAGAGTTAATAGGGAGATAATAAAGAGTTAATAAGGAGTTAATAAACACACCAAGTTTCTACTTTCTAATAAAAGCGTAGTGGAGCAGCAGCTAATGTCTTTTCTGTTTGTAATATAAAACAAGTCTGAGTAAATAACTGTGCAGTTTATATTGTATTACAGGACAGTATGGGCATCAGATGCAGGGTGTTGTGTGAAGACTGTGTTGTGGTGTGGGACGACTGTGTTGTGGTGTGGGACGACTGTGGTGTGGTGTGGGACGACTGTGGTGTGGTGTGGGACGACTGTGGTGTGGTGTGGGACGACTGTGGTGTGGTGTGGCACGACTGTGGTGTGGTGTGGGACGACTGTGGTGTGGTGTGGCACGACTGTGGTGTGGTGTGGCACGACTGTGGTGTGGTGTGGCACGACTGTGGTGTGGTGTGGGACGACTGTGGTGTGGTGTGGGACGACTGTGGTGTGGTGTGGGACGACTGTGGTGTGGTGTGGGACGACTGTGGTGTGGTGTGGCGTGGGACGACTGTGGTGTGGTGTGGCGTGGGACGACTGTGGTGTGGTGTGGGACGACTGTGTAGTGGTGTGGGACGACTGTGTAGTGGTGTGGGACGACTGTGTAGTGGTGTGGGACGACTGTGTAGTGGTGTGGGACGACTGTGGTGTGGTGTGGGACGACTGTGGTGTGGTGTGGGACGACTGTGTTGTGGTGCGGGACGACTGTGTTGTGGTGCGGGACGACTGTGTTGTTAACTGCCTAAAATTTTATTCCAACTTACAATGAAATGAAAAATGTCACTGTGTCGCTGATTAATAAAATAAAACCCTTTGGAGGATTTCTGTTCTGAGCAAAGTACAAAAAAAAACGTGTGTGTGCGTGTGCGTGTGCGTGTGCGTGTGCGTGTGCGCGTGTGCGTGTGCGTGTGCGTGTGCGTGTGCGTGTGCGTGTGTGTGTGTGTGTGTGTGTGTGTGTGTGTTTCAGGAGTTAAAATGAATGTGGAGATTATTAAATACAGAAGAATGTGATGATAAACACACACATACATACCCACACACACACACACACATACATACCCACACACACACATACATACCCACACACACACACATACATACACACACACACACTCACGGATCTCTGCTCTGTTATTAATTCGTACCTGAACATGTTGATGTCCTTGCTGTGTTCTGTAGCTTGTGTGTGTTCTGCTTCAGTAGAACAGCGACTGTTGGTCTTGTGATTTTATTGTTTCCCCATTAAACTGTTTGTCTTCTTCACTTCAGCTCTGTTCTTCATGATGTACAGTGTGTAAGACCAACATCTCACACTCAATCCTGCTGTTATTCTGAACATGTGGTGGGAGTGGCTCAGGGTGGGTGTGGCTCAGGGTGGGAGTGGCTCGGGTGGGTGTGGCTTGTGGGAGTGGCTCAGGTGGGAGTGACTTGTGGGAGTGGCTCAGGGTGGGACAGGACCGTGCAGGACAGGACCACCTCTGTGTACACAGCTCCCAGTCCCAGGCTGATGGACAGAAGCTCCTCTGATGGTCTTTTTACAGTCAGATTTCAGCTGTTGTTATGGAGACGGTCAGCCATCTGTAGACACCTGACACTGAGCACGTCTCACTACCTCCACTGATCTCACATGTTCTCACAGTATCGTGGTCTCCTCTCTCTCTCTCTCTCTCTCTCTCGCACTCACACTGAAAGTTAGTTCTTAGTTATAATGTTACAGCAAGTTTGTATATCATTAAAATCATAAATAAAGACAAAATACATGTTTATGTATAAAATCAGACACATGACAGTGAAAGTGACATAAAAGTGTCCAAACTCTACAGTCAGTTCCCATAAATACGACAGACAGCGAGACGCCGAGACACACAGCCCTCAGAATGGACAGCAAATATAAACAGAAGGGAAAATGATGATGATTATGACATTATGTAATATTTTGCTGCCCGATGAAGACTGAGATATGCACAGGCTCGCCGTGACCCGAGAAGTGAATGAATGATGTAATATTGCACAAAACCTTCTGTAACAAACACAGTTCAAACACACACACAGTGTTTCTCTGATTCAGCTTTATTCCTTTACAAGCATTCTTACTGTCATGGTGCAGGTTTCACTTTAATGGGATTATTTAGGATGTAAAGAGAGAAATCAGTCAGACTGGAACACAGTGATGTCATGAACAGGGTGGAGTTTTGTCTGGGCTTTATTTTAACACACTAATGAATCTGTTCATGTTGAAAGTCCAAATAATGTTGAGTTAACATCACACAATGGTGGAGGCTATGACGAGGTTCTGCAGCTGAGCTGATGGTTCCTCTGGTTTCTGTAGTGAACAGCCAACCACACACCCACAAGCTACACACACACACACACACACACAAAGTGAGTATGATGTAATATGTGTACTATGTGAAGTTCATTAGTGTGTGTGAAGAGGAACCTGTGTGAAGCTGCAGAATAATCCGACTCCTCCCAGGAAATTCAGCGTCTCTGCAGCTTTCTGCAGCATCAAATCCCCACATGTGAAGCAGTGAGCTGTTGTTTTACACACCTTTAACACACACACACACACACACACACACACACACACAGTATTTTGCAGCTTCAGTGGCGAATCGTCAGTGTCACACCTTGGTCATAAAATGGACATAAATGTAATAAATAATTATAATCTTTATTAGTTTATACAATAAACATGTTTATTTATTATGAATTTCATGTATTTACTGTTGAATGTTAAAGAAAGTTATAGTTGTGTTTGTAAACTTTCTGCTTTATT
>NC_062519.1:306462-308962 GCF_022655615.1 Tachysurus fulvidraco
CATCACTCACCCCTCACCCCTCACCACTCATCACTCACCACTCATCACTCACCACTCATCACTCACCACTCATCACTCACCCCTCTCCCCTCACCACTCATCACTCATCCCTCACCACTCATCACTCACCACTCATCACTCACCACTCACCCCTCACCACTCATCACTCATCACTCACCACTCATCACTCACCACTCATCACTCACCACTCATCACTCACCACTCATCACTCACCACTCACCCCTCACCCCTCATCACTCACCACTCATCACTCACCACTCATCCCTCACCACTCATCACTCACCACTCATCACTCACCACTCATCACTCACCCCTCACCCCTCACCACTCATCATTGTTTTGATCTGAGACTAAGAGCAAACAGAATTGTGTTCATTTCCTGGTCTGTGTCCTAAATCTCTCCTCACTCACTCATCCCCTATGTTTCTCTGCACTCTGTAGTGCCCTAGAAAAGTGTTCAGTAGATATTCTGACCTGATTCCTACAGTTACACTATAATGGTGTGTGTGTGTGTGTGTGTGTGTGTGTGTGTGTGTGTGTGTGTGTGTGTGTGAGTAGATGATGAGAACTGTGAGTTCCTGATCGTATCCAGTACAGGTCAGACGTGGCATTTCGAGGCTCAGAGTTCAGAGGAAAGAGACCTGTGGGTTCAGAACATTGAGAATCAGATCCTCGCCAGTTTACAGAGCTGTGAGAGCAGCAGGCACAAGGTGACCTATGACCTCTTATAACTTCTCTGTGCAGGCCTGAGCATCATGTCACCCAGTGTGTGATGTGTGTTTGTGTGTTACAGGCGAGGAGGAACAGTCTAAGTGAAGCCGTGGCGATTCAGGCCGTACGGAACGCTAAAGGAAATGCGTACTGTGTGGATTGTGACGCGCCCAGTGAGTGTTTATGTGGAGGATAATTCATTATTAAACCTGAACACAAATCAGAAGCTTCATCTACACAATCTATACAATTAACACTACACTTTACACTGTGACACCGGAGCTCTATCTGACCAACACAACTCAACACAACTCCCATCTCTCCTTACACAGATCCCACATGGGCCAGTCTGAACCTCGGGGCTCTGATCTGTATCGAGTGTTCGGGGATCCACAGGAACCTGGGCACTCACCTGTCCCGCGTCCGCTCTCTGGACCTCGATGACTGGCCATACGAGCTCACGCTGGTCCTCATCGCCATCGGAAACCACATGACCAACAGCATCTGGGAGAAACGCACGAGAGGACGCCAGAAACCGCGACCCGATGCCACGAGGTGAGTGGAAGCGTGGACGAGTGAAGCAGTGAAGCAGATAAACACATACAGCTAAATAATGTAAACACACAGATTCACAGTTTAAATATAAAGGAATTTTAAGTGCAGGGTGTGTGTGTGTGTGTGTGTGTGTGTGTGTGTGTGTGTGTGTGTGTGTGTGTGTGTGTGTGTGTGTGTGTGTGTGTGTGTGTGTGTGTGTGTGTGTGTATGTATGTGTGTGTGTGTGTGTGTATGTGTGTGTGTATGTGTGTGTGTGTGTGTGTGTGTATGTATGTGTGTGTGTGTGTGTGTGTGTGTGTGTGTGTGTGTGTGTGTGTGTGTGTGTGTGTGTGTGTGTGTGTGTGTGTGTGTGTGTGTGTGTGTGTGTGTGTGTGTGTACAGGGAGGAACGTGAGGCCTGGATTCGGGGGAAATATGAGCAGAAGTTGTTTCTAGCTCCTCTTTCCTCTCTGACTGATGGATCAGACACTCCCCTCTCGGCCCGCCTCCACGCCGCTGTGATTGACAGGGACCTTCCCAGATTCCTCCTCCTGTTAGCTCACAGTACAAAGGAGGAGATCAATGCTCCGCCTCCCTATATGATTCGCTACGGTAACGGAGGTGTGCACCAGTCGCAGTCAGCGCTGCATGTGGCGTGTCAGCTGGGAGACGTGGTGATGACACAGCTGCTGATCTGGGTAAGGATCTGAACCTCACACACTGTCAGATAAAGGTCATCACCGTGGCTATGACCTGAGGGTCAGCTCTGTCCAGTTGCACTTCCAGGTTATAACAAAAAAACTTTCCTGTTAACAGATGATGAGTCTTATGTTACTTTGTGTCTTGTGGGCGTGGCCTAATGAGAAAACGTGTTAGTTATAAACAGCTTATAAAGCCAACTACTGAAACTGTCACTGAATAAGGCACTGAGCAGCAGGAACATCAGGTGTGAGAACATCAGGTGTGAGAACATCATCAGGTGTGAGAACATCAGGTGTGAGAACATCAGGTGTGAGAACATCATCAGGTGTGAGAACATCATCAGGTGTGAGAACATCAGGTGTGAGAACATCATCAGGTGTGAGATCATCAGGTGTGAGAACATCATCAGGTGTGAGAACATCATCAGGTGTGAGAACATCAGGTGTGGGAACATCATCAGGTGTGAGAACATCATCAGGTGTGAGAACATCATCAGGTGTGGGAACAACATCAGGTGTGAGAACATCATCAGG
>NC_062519.1:316462-326462 GCF_022655615.1 Tachysurus fulvidraco
TTCTTCAGAAATGTTGAGAAGATGATTTAACACAGAGCGGTCATGGAAACGGTGAAAGGGAAATGAGGGTAGAGCTGACACAATGTGGGGGATGTGCTTAGATTACTGAACAGAAGGTTGTGAGTTTGAACCCTCTAAGCTACCACTGCTGGGCCCCTGAGCAAGGCCCTTAACCATCAATTATATAAAATGTGATTAAGTGTAAGTGTCTCTGGATAAAGGCGTCTGCCGAATGCTGCAAATGTGATGATGTTGTGGTGCTGGTTGGTGTTGGTGTTACTGATCTGTAGCTCCTGCTGTCCTCCTGGCACGTTTTCTCGGTGAAGCTCTCGGAGACGCTTTATCTAAAGGAAGAACGAGGACAAAACCAGTTTATTACAAACCTTAGTGTTAATGAATGTGGTGGGTTTTTTACAGTAAGTATAAAATAAGGCTGATAAATATACAGCTGTCCATCAAGCACATGCTCACTGGAATATTAAGCCACGCCCATTATGTTTAAGACAAACAGCTTATTAGGACAGGAATGAATCTCACTCATGATGTTAAGCGTTTCCTGTGGAATCCAGCTGATGTCCACATTGTTCATCCCTCCGGTGCCTGTTTCAACCTTCACCGGAATTCTTTTCCTCTGAAATAAAAAGGTCAAAGGTCATGAATTATGAATATAGAATAGCTATAGGGTGGTCATAATTACCTATAATTACTCTGATGTTTCAGTTATAATGAAGTGACATGAACTCACCGTGCGGGACTCAAGCACCTGATACGTGCCAAAGAGCATTAGAGAGATCAAACCACCAAGGAAGATGTACATGAACATCCTGTAAATAACAACAATGTGTTTATGAACTCTCACAGAATGATATTACAATGTAATAACACTTTACACTCATCCATGTGCACAGTGTAGAAATATGTACACTGAATCACCTACACTGAGTCATTTACACTGAGTCATTTACACTGAGTCATTTACACTGAATCACCTACACCGAGTCATTTCTCATTTACAGTTATACATTTACACTAAATCACTTACACAGAATCATTTTCTCTGAATCATTTACACTGAATCACATGAATCATATACACAGAATCACTTACAGTTTGCACTAATTTAATAACATTAATGTAAACACAGCTTTGTCCTTACGTCTCTCCGTCCAGGCCCTCGTCCTGTTCCGTGATCGTCACCGTCTGGTTAAAAATGGCACTCTGGAAAGTATTTCCCTTCAAGAGACAAAAAAATTCGTCTGAATTAAAATCAAATCTCTTTCAGAGAAACATCACAGTAATAAATCATATTAATATCAGTATTCATTCACTGCTACTAAGATATTAAAATACTTATAATAATTATATAATCACTAATTCTCTGATTAAAGTGTTATATAAAGTGACGTGATGAACCTCAGAGTCGTGGTAGTTCAGCAGGACCACCAGACCGAACGGACGACCGGCCATCGGCTGAGCGGGAATGAACGAGTACTCAAACGATGCCTGTCTCTCCGGCTGCACCACGGCATCCAACTGCAGAGCTGTAAACTACACACACACACACACACACACACACACACACACACACACACACACACACACACACACAATCACATCATATACAACATTCTGAAGAAAAAATAATCTGCTGTGATTATAATGGTAATAAACCTAAACAGATATTATTATTATTATTATTATTATTATTATTATTATTATTATTATTATCATCAGTTGAGACTCACGTTCTGGATGTAGAACTGATAATCCTGTGGGTAACGAAACGATGCTTCAAGAGAGCGAACAGTAAAATCCTGAGTGCCTTTATTACTGAAACCAACCAGAAACTTCACGATCTCATTGGCTGGAAACTCTACAACACACAAACACAAGTACACACATTAGAGGGAAGTGTTCCACAGTCAGTAAGTGCTATAACCTAGAGAATATGTGTGACATAACACACACGTCTGTTTCTGACCTTCTCCTGTGACAAAGATGATGGTGGTGTCTGCGTCAGGGTGAGACGTCACGTCTGCTGGCTGAGAATCTTCATCTAAATCATCGGCATCATCTACATCCTACAGAGAGGAATAAATGTCACTTAAACACCACGGTGTGTCACTTAAACACCTCGGTGTGTCACTTAAACACCTCGGTGTGTCACTTAAACACCACGGCGTGTCACTTAAACACCTCGGCGTGTCACTTAAACACCTCGGTGTGTCACTTAAACACCTCGGTGTGTCACTTAAACACCTCGGTGTGTCACTTAAACACCACAGTGTGTCACTTAAACACCTCGGCGTGTCACTTAAACACCTCGGCGTGTCACTTAAACACCTCGGTGTGTCACTTAAACACCTCGGCGTGTCACTTAAACACCTCGGCGTGTCACTTAAACACCTCGGCGTGTCACTTAAACACCTCGGCGTGTCACTTAAACACCTCGGCGTGTCACTTAAACACCTCGGCGTGTCACTTAAACACCTCGGCGTGTCACTTAAACACCTCGGCGTGTCACTTAAACACCTCGGCGTGTCACTTAAACACCACGGCGTGTCACTTAAACACCACGGCGTGTCACTTAAACACCTCGGTGTGTCACTTAAACACATCGGCGTGTCACTTAAACACCTCGGCGTGTCACTTAAACACATCGGCGTGTCACTTAAACACCACAGTGTGTCACTTAAACACCTCGGCGTGTCACTTAAACACATCGGCGTGTCACTTAAACACCTCGGCGTGTCACTTAAACACCTCGGCGTGTCACTTAAACACCTCGGCGTGTCACTTAAACACCTCGGCGTGTCACTTAAACACCACAGTGTGTCACTTAAACACCTCGGCGTGTCACTTAAACACCTCGGCGTGTCACTTAAACACCACAGTGTGTCACTTAAACACCTCGGCGTGTCACTTAAACACCTCGGCGTGTCACTTAAACACCACAGTGTGTCACTTAAACACCTCGGCGTGTCACTTAAACACCTCGGTGTGTCACTTAAACACCTCAGTGTGTCACTTAAACACCTCGGCGTGTCACTTAAACACCTCGGCGTGTCACTTAAACACCTCGGCGTGTCACTTAAACACCTCGGCGTGTCACTTAAACACCTCGGTGTGTCACTTAAACACCTCAGTTAAACCACGAGGCTAATGTAGCTAACACATAATGGAAGTCAATAGCTTCCAGTTTAGCCTCATGTGATCTACATCACATTAACACCATTCTCACCCTGTCTCCTGTCTGAGGTTCTTCCACCAGAACTTCCTCGTCCTCTTCATCTTCCTCCTCTTCCTCCACTGCTCCATCTGATGCTTCATCTATCACTTCATCTTCAGGTTCTGCATAAACTCCACCTTCAAAATATAAATTTTATTTTCCTGTGAGTTTTTTGCTCCTTCATTGAATTCAACTAAATTTCGTCTTTTAATGTGACCTCCTCTGTGTGATTTATTTACTGACTGGATTACAGTGGATATGAGTGTAGCAGAGAGGAGACGTGAGGAGACGTGAGGAGGCGTGAGATATGAGGAGGCGTGAGGAGACGTGAAGAGGCGTGAGGAGACGTGAGGAGACGTGAAGAGGCGTGAGGAGACGTGAAGAGGCGTGAGGAGACATGAGACGTGAGGAGATGTGAGGATACATGAAGCGTGAGGAGACGTGAGGAGATGTGAGATGTGAGGAGATGTGAGGAGGCGTGAGGAGATGTGAGATGTGAGGAGATGTGAGACGTGAGGAGATGTGAGGCGTGAGGAGACGTGAGGAGATGTGAGATGTGAGGAGATGTGAGGCGTGAGGAGATGTGAGGCGTGAGGAGATGTGAGACGTGAGGAGATGTGAGGAGATGTGAGATGTGAGGAGATGTGAGGCGTGAGGAGATGTGAGGCGTGAGGAGATGTGAGACGTGAGGAGATGTGAGGCGTGAGGAGACGTGAGGAGATGTGAGGCGTGAGGAGACGTGAGGAGATGTGAGATGTGAGGAGATGTGAGGCGTGAGGAGACGTGAGGCGTGAGGAGACGTGAGGAGATGTGAGATGTGAGGAGATGTGAGGCGTGAGGAGATGTGAGGCGTGAGGAGATGTGAGGCGTGAGGAGATGTGAGGCGTGAGGAGATGTGAGGCGTGAGGAGATGTGAGGCGTGAGGAGATGTGAGATGTGAGGAGATGTGAGGAGACGTGAGGAGGCGTGAGGAGATGTGAGACGTGAGGAGATGTGAGGCGTGAGGAGATGTGAGGCGTGAGGAGATGTGAGATGTGAGGAGATGTGAGGAGACGTGAGGAGGCGTGAGGAGATGTGAGGCGTGAGGAGATGTGAGACGTGAGGAGATGTGAGACGTGAGGAGATGTGAGACGTGAGGAGACACGAGTCTTATTGTGCAGTTTGTCGGTCTGTAAACAGTGTGTATCTGGAAATCATATTTGTTCTAAATAATCAGAATTTTAATACTGGGCTTAATAATTATATTTATATTTTAGCTGCTGTTGTATTTCCACCTGAGAGGAAAAAAGTTCTTCACAAGTTCTTCATGACAGTTAAAGGTTCCTCCAGAGCACATGTCTAAAATATCATCATGCTTGAGACTAGTTTGTGTGTGTGTGTGTGTGTGTGTGTGTGTGTGTGTGTGTGTGTGTACACGTGCGCGCGCGCGGGCGTGTGTGTGTGTGTGCGTGCGTGTACATGTGTGTGCGCGCGTGTGCGTGTACACGTGTGTGTGCGCGTGTTTAGGACACGTCATCTCGCTTTACTGCCTTTACACACATTATTGCACCGCGGGCAGAAAGAAGTTGAGAGTTTTCCAACTTTACTATAGAGAAGTTCATTTATTGTCGAGTGTCATGAATGTGACGTCACAGGTACAGAAGAAGCGCGTGCTGTAACGGACTGAGAGAGAAAACAAACAAACAAACAAACAAACAAACAAACCGAGTCACTGAGATTTGACTCTTTATATTAACATCATAAAAGCTTCATATTCTGTATGAGTAAAGTTCACGCGCCGGGTTGTGTGTGTGTGTGTGTGTGTGTGTGTGTGTGTGTGTGTGTGTGTGTGTGTGTGTGTGTGTGTGTGTGTGTGTGTGTGTGTGGTGACGGACAGAGAAATGAATGGAGCAGAGCTGGAGTTTAATGCCACGTCACACACTGTATGTGTGTGTGTGTGTGTGTGTGTGTGTGTGTGTGTGTGTGTGTGTGTGTGTGTGTGTGTAAGCAGGATAATAAAGTGTGTAATAAAACTCACCTCCGGAGAGCAGAGTGGCCGGAAACAGCAGCAGAATCACAAACAGCGACTTTAATCCAAAGACCATCATGTTTCCTGCAGGAGTGAAGAGAGGAAGAAGAAAAGAGAAGTGACTGTAACTACTGACCGGGGAGGGGCGGGGCATGAACAGGGAGGGGCGGGGTTTATACTCTGAAACGCCCAATGAGAGTAATGCGCTCTTTTCTGTTTCATATCCATTTACATGTACAGCATGTGACAGACCCCTTATCCAGAGCGACGTACATAAGAGCTTAAATCTCTAACACTGAATACTTTAATGTGGAGAACTTTGGCAGGTTGAACACAAGCCGTGCAGCTGCATTCTGGATCATTTACAGAGGACAGATTGTGTTCATATGTAGACCTGCCAGCTGTGTGTTACAGTAATCCAGTGTAGAAATGACAAGAGACTGAACAAGTACCTGAGCAGTCTGTGTGGGGAAAATGGCCGAATCCTTCTAATGTTGTAGAGAAGAAACCGACATGAGCGAGTCACATTAGGGACATGAGAGGGAAAGGACAGATGATTGTCCATGGTTACCCCAAGGGTGTGAGCTGTGGCTGAAGGGGAGATCAGATCGTTGTGCAGGGATATAGTAAGGTCATGACCTGGGGATGAATCACCTGATGATCAGCAGTTCAGTTTTACTAGGATTGAGCTTTAACTGATGAGCAGTCATCCATGATGAAATTTCTGCCAGACATGCTGAGATCCGGTCAGAAGCTGTGGCATCTGAGGGTGGGAAAGAGAAGATAAGTTGTGTATCATCAGCATAGCAGTGGTAAGAGAACCCATGTGAGGAAATAACTTCACCAAGAGAGTGAGTATACAGGGAGAAAAGAAGAGGACCAAGTACTGAGCCCTGTGGGACGCCAGTGGAGAGTCTGCGTGGAGCAGATGTCACTCCCCTCCATGTTACCTGATATGAGCGTCCTTCCAGGTAGGAGGCAAACCATTCCCAAGCTGATCCGCAAATCCCAAGACTCTTGAGGGTGGATAAGAGAGTCTTGTGTTTGACCGTATCAAACGCTGCTGAAAGGTCAAGGAGGATAAGGACGGATGACAGTTTGACAGTTTGACGGATGACAGCTTCTCAGAGACATCCAAAAGGGTTGTCTCTGTAGAGTGAGCTGCTTTAAAGCCAGACTGGTTGGGATCTTGGAGGTTGTTCTGTGAGAGAGAGACAGACAGGTGATTATAGACAATGTGTTCAAGAATTTTCACCAAGTCACCAAGCACTGTCAGGGGGAGCTATCGGAAGGGAAAGCACTAAGCAGTGAGTCCATTTCTTCCAGGAAGTCTCCTAGGGGACCAGGAGGGCGGTAGACAACAATGATAACAAGGTTGATAGGAGAGGGAACTGAAATGGCATGAAATTCAAAAGAAGAGATTGTTAAATGAGACAAGACGAGAGGTGTAAAGCACCATTTCTTTGACAACAATAAACCTGTAACTACATCCACTACATTTGAACTCTTTTCACTACATTTACACACACACACACACACACACACACACACACACACACACACACACACACACACACACACACACACACACCAAGATACACATCTAAAAGAGCTCATTCCTATAAAGGTTTATGTAACATAAGGTAATAGGTTTAGAACTCTACATTAATAAAGCGTTAGTAAGGGAGCTGCAGCAGGACATAAAGGACCGACACTAACAAAGTCTGTGACTGTGATCACCAATTAAAGTGGCCATTTGGGTGATAACTGTAACAATAACAAGCCAAGGTGTACGTGACCATGATAAATACATCCAGCTGGACAACATTGTGTGACTCCTTTAAACTACAGGAAGGGAAACAGTATAAAAAGCTCGAGCAGGATTTTGTCTTACTGACTGAACCCAAAGTACTTCATGTGTTTTCTCACTGCTATGCTGGAATAAACGTGTTGTTCTTCATTAAGATCTTCATCGTTTTATTTTCACACATTTATTATTTCTTACATTGGTGAGCCAGCCAGCGAGGGATTCCAAAAAAAAGTGGGGAAAGGTAAGAAAAGTGAAATGTTCCTCTTTTACTCTGTTTGTGATTCAGGGAAACTCCTCGTTTAAATAAACCGAGAATCGAAATGTTTTAGTGTAGAATAGAACCTAGAGTTTATCCCTCAGAAGCAGGAGGACTTGTTAAGTCTGTTCTGTACTTTTCTCTTTAAGATTCTGTAGGGAATCTGCTTTGTTTTCAATGTTGTATGTCAATTTATTTAGTTTATTTCTTTTTCAAAATGTAATATGTTTTGGTGTAGAAGAAGCTTCAGTATACAGATGGGTATTAAGCTGAGATTAAAATAAAGAGTTCAGATGGATGTGAGTTCCAGAGCTGAGCTGCAGAGTGACTGAAAGCTCTGTTCCCCATCGTTACAAGACAGACAGAGGGAACGATGAAATGAGTGGAAGAAGAAGACCTGAGAGTGCGAGTTGGTGTTGGAGAAGATCGAGAAGATATGAAGGTGCAATATTGTGGAGAGCTTTAAATGTTAAGAAGAATTTTGTACTTAATACGAAACATAATGTGACCAGCGGTAACGGAAACTAACGAAGAGGTGAATGATTTTAGTCGAATGAACTGTGTGTGAGCAGAGAGATATGAATGAAACCATTTTAAAGGTGATGAAGTGGAGTGAAAGCTGTGTAAAAGAACATCGTGGGAATTTGTGTCAAAACGTCTTTATAGTAAAATATATGTTCTGGACACATTTCCTTGTGCACAGTAAGGCCAGTTCTTCTAAAATGTCTCTCAAATCGTCGTCCTTTTGCTTTTAATTGCCTGAGAAAAGGAGTCACCCAGGGGGCAGTCACGAGACGGTCCTAGTCTTAAGTGGGGCAAAATTATTCAGTAAATTATGGAGACTATTATTATAGTGAGAGACCAAGTTATCTGGGGTAGAGCAGCTGTCAGCCCTAGACAAGCTGTCCAAATTAATGTCCTTAATTTTCCGAAATGATATACGTGCAGAATTTTATCTGAAATGTGGAAATGGAAAAAAGTCTGCATGAAGGTTGTCAGGAGAGACTTAAGGTTGTCAGGAGAGACTTAAGGTTGTCAGGAGAGACTTAAGGTTGTCAGGAGAGACTTAAGGTTGTCAGGAGAGACAAGTTTGTCACGAGAGACAAGTTTGTCAGGAGAGACACCTGAACAACAGATTACATCCAAAGTGTGTCCTTTAGCATGCGTGGGAGAATTCCCTGCAGTCCGAAGCTATCGAGACAAGATGTAACTTCTTTAGTAAGATTGTTGTGAACATCATCCATGTGAATATTAAAATCCACCACAAAACTATATTTGGTGAGAGTTGTTGTAGTTATTTAATTAAAAAAAGCAGCAAAATCAGGAATAAATTCCATGTTAAACTTTGGTGGTCGGTATACAGTGCTGATGGTTGGAGATGATCCAGAGATCTGACAAACTGCAGCCTCAAATGAGTGGGAGACAGAAACATTCACTGACATCAGTCTCCACTTCTCACGGTACATTATCGCCAGACCTCCTCGACCAGACCCACGTGTAGAACAAACCCTGGCAGATCGGCGTCATCGAGTGCAGTAAAGTCGTTTTGTTGCTGCCATGTTTCGGTCAAACAGAGAAAATCAATCTTGTGATGTGCAGGAAGATCCCGCACAAGATGAACCTTAATCGTAAGTGAGCGGATGTTAAGAAGACCGAAACTGACAGTGTTGTCGTTGCTTGGTCTGGTAGCCGAGGTAGCCGAGGTAGCCGAGTTAGCCGAGTTAGCCAGGTTCGCCAGTACACACTTATCGGCATGGCGACCGGCGTTCCTCGGTGTATGTCGTACAGCTGACCATAATGACTTTATATCACTGGATTTATTGTACCAAAAGTTCGGCCAAGAGCCACGATGAATATATTTCCGTCTTGGCAGATATAAGATGTCCGTATGAGTAGCAGTGCAGGAGGTGTTGAATCATACAAACATGGACAGAAACGTAAGAGTTCATCAGCAGAGTCCAGGAAGTACAAGCCATAAACAATCGCTCCCCATTGTAGTCTACGCAGTGTGTATCATGTGTATAATTATTATCGCGGCAGCCAAGACGTGGCAGCGTACACTCGGACACCAATCTATACGGCTTGGTAGCTCTGCCAATAGACATAACAATTAACACATGAGAAACAGGTGTGCAGAGGTGGGAGGAAGAGACGAGGGCGGGGCCGACACCTGAACACCGAACATAAATAAAAGCACGTGGCCAAAGTCCCCGCTGGATCCTGACATAAAGAGGGACAACAGTATAAAATGCTTGTCCTGGTTCTTACTGACTCTGATGGACCCAAAGTACTTCATGTCCCTGCTACACTGTCATAAACTTCTGGTTCTTCATTAAGATCTTTACCTCATTTTATCTTCACATTAAGATCTTTACCTCATTTTATCTTCACATTAAGATCTTTACCTCATTTTATCCTCACATTAAGATCTTTACCTCATTTTATCTTCACACATTTTTTTATTTCATACAACACACACACTTAATCAATGTGTGTGGCTCTTAGTTTAATTATCTAGTACAGCTTTTTTCTAACATCTTTGTACCCTGACATGGATTTCACACACACACACACACACACACACACACACACACACACACACACACACACACACACACACACACACACACACACACACACATGCTACGTTACTCGACACTCCGTGTGCAGAGCAGCAGATTTCCTTCCAAAAGCCAG
>NC_062519.1:331462-336462 GCF_022655615.1 Tachysurus fulvidraco
TGTTCCTCACAGTGCATTTAATTACAGGAACTTCTCAAGAACATTTCCATGCAGTATGAGGAGATCAGGTCAGATACCTTCTAATACAAATGTCATATGGAGGGAATGACACAACTCTCCTTGTCATGCCTTTGCTTTCTCCGGTAAACATTTTTATGATGTTATACATGTTTCTGTCAGAGACGAGGCGATGGGTTTCTACGGTGGCTGAGAAGTGCAAAACACATGAACAAGTCAGAAACAAACTAGTCTGGTCCCATGGAATGATAAGTACGGCGAACAAATCTACAGCGTCTCCTTCGCTCTGTCCCATTTGGGTGAAGTCCTTTTAACAACCACATAACATCATCACGTTTAACTGGTGGTGCTGCTGAAGCCCTAACCACATTGTCTGCTAACTGTCCTGGTCCACGGAGCTCTGCTCTTACAGCATTACTGACATCGTTTAGTGGGGAATAGTTTTGTCTTCGAAACTGACCTGCATCCGTCTGGTGTGTTTTTAGAGAGCGCAAACGTATCTTTATGCCATGAAATACTGCCAAAATCACTCCATAGTAATGTCCTTCCTCAAAGTAGCGTTGAATTAATCCCATTTCCTTTACTTACTTTTAATTCTCTTATTTTCTTATATTTAAACGGAGAACTTTACACATCCCTGTATATACCTGTATATCTCGAGTGACAGGTGTCTTGTCCAATGATCAGTAAGTGTTCCATTCACAAACAATACTCACCTTTTCAGCTTTGTCTGAATTGTCCTTGTGTTTTGCATTTGTTCGTGTGTTTTGCGCTTCTCGGCCACTGAAGGTTTGCAATGTAAATTTAATGACATTGTAAATTTTTTTTTCTTACAATAAACTGTGTGTTCTGTGATCCGCTGTTATTGTGCTTGTTCTTATTTGGATAGTAGATGATAGGTCTATAACTCAGTAACACTGCATCTTATGATTTATATGATTTTATAAAACACTGTAGAGAAATAAAAAAGTAAATTTTACACAAAACGTTTATTACACATAAATATTACACATTTTATACTTTAAAAATTTTTTAAAGTAAAATTGTAGATAAATTCACTTTATACTGTGTAATTATATTAATAGTGTGATTGAACTACACGGTTAATACTTTTACACATTTCATTAATTAAGTCCAAAAACTTGACACTGACCAAAGAGTAGTTCTCTGGTCTCAGATCTCTGAGTAAAACAGATTAAAGTGGTATTTTAGTGAGAGATCAGACTCAGAGATCAGAGTCAGAGATCAGACTCAGAGATCAGACTCAGAGATCAGACTCAGAGATCAGACTCAGAGATCAGACTAACTTGCGCTAAACACATAACAACATAAATCTTCAACATGTCTATAAAAATAAGTGTTTTTTAAAATAGAACGTCCAAAGTCTCCATGATTGCTATAAAAAGACATGAGGAACTTTTACAGGGTGTGAATGTGAGTGGATTCGGATTTATTACATGTTTAATTATTTAAATTAGTTTTTTATCTAATGATTAACGCGACTGTTATTATCTGTGTTTTAGCGCCTCCTGCTGGTCAGAGTTATCCTGTTAGAATTTACATCTTTACAGAAACCCGAGTTTAAATTCTGAGAATTAAATAAAGGTGAATAAAATGTTAAAAGTGAAGGATAAAGTTAAACATCTGATGAAAACTCTGTGCACTAATGTAGATTATTTATCGCAATATTTACTTTTTATTAATTTATTACTTAAATCTTCAGGCTGTTTCATTGCTCTTTATCTACAAACGTGTACAAATGTTAGACGTAACAAATCATTTATAACGTATTAATGATATCACGATAATAAGAATAATTCATTAAAATAATTTCCAAACGTGTAGAAAATAAAAATGAATGATTTATTAACAATAACAAAACATTCATAAGAGAAAACGCACAAATCTGCACCGCTTCGTTTCGTGAAGATAAATAAATAATAAACAGTGTGACGGTTTTAATTGTGAGTTATTTTACATTTAGAATAGATTTTATTTGTGATTTTATTTTGTTATAATTTAGATGGAATGCGCGGCTCCCAAATCCGCCGCCGCAGGACGGTTTCAAGGCGCCCGGTGTTTCAGCAAACTCCCCCAGAATCCTGCGGGGAAAAAGCGCATTAAAATAAAACGAAATAAATCAGAACATGGTTTTAAACACAGCTTTAATGCGTCGGTGCTTCTGATCTGCTGTGGGATTTGTTCTGTGGTCTAAATGTGGTCTGGTGTTAGCGTGTAGCGGGATTACCGTGTAGTTAGCGTCGGCTTTTTTCATTAAAAATGCAATAATCATGTGTTAAAATCATTACATTCTGATTTCTGCAGTTCTTAACGAAAGTAAGATAAAAAATTATTATTATTATTATTTTTTTACGTTACACTGAACACTGTTAGCATTTAGCCGCTTGCTAAGATAACTACTAACTGTCAAAATGTGAGTGCGCGTCTATTCCGAGTTTTACGGTGTATTAATAACAACAACCAAGAACGATTCCGGTTACAATTCAGTTTTGTGGAGTCGATTCCTATTCTAACCCTAGACTTGTTTTGATTCCGTCACTGTTTGATACCTTTTTTTGAGGAGTCGATTCTGGTTACGATTCAGTTCTGTGGAGTCGATTCCTATTCTAACCCTAGACTTGTTTTGATTCCGTCACTGTTTGATACCTTTTTTTGAGGAGTCGATTCTGGTTACGATTCAGTTCTGTGGAGTCGATTCCTATTCTAACCCTAGACTTGTTTTGATTCCGTCCCTATTTGATACCATTTCCCGGAGTCGATTCCGGTTATAATTGCATTTTTAAGAGTCGGTTCTGGTTCTGATATTAGTAATAGTGTGTGACAGAACTATAATGTGAACACGAGCAGAAATAAATAAACAGTTGTTGCTGTAAAACAGCAAACAGACGCTTTTTATTCGGTGCATCGTGACATTTAAGGCTCTTTGTGCTTCCGTTATTGCACTTAAGTACACCTGTATAAATGCCACGCGTTCCTAAACCCGACTCTGTGATGATTAGTGTTATAACGTGAACATTAATGTAATTAAAGTGTTATTTACAGTCTATAAGAGTCTCTTGAGCGCGCGAGAGCGAGCAGGAGGGGGGCTTGAAACCGTCTCTCATTTCCTCTTGCCTTGTTTTGTTTTGTCCTCGCGCGGGTTCTCCATGTTGGAACCGAACTGAGCCATTTTTATTTTCACTCTTTTACTTTATGGCTCCAGAAAAGCGCCACTGAGGATTTCTATAAAGGACAAATTGCGCGAGGCGGAAGTTTGTTTTGGGGGCGAAAGGCGCGCGCTCGTGTTTGGATGCAGTGTGTTTTTAATGGTTTATTTCTGTGTGTGTGTGAATGTGAGTGTGTGTGTGTGAGAGTGTGTGTGTGTGAGACAGAGTGTGTGTGAGACAGTGTGTGTGTGTGTGTGAGAGAGTGTGTGTGTGTGAGACAGAGTGTGTGTGAGACAGTGTGTGTGAGTGTAACAGACTGTGTGAGTAATGCGTGTTTAATGAAAGTGAGATTGAGAAACTGGATTTTATTAGATGGAAAGTTCTGTCATCACACAAGTGCAGAGAGAAGATCAGCTGCCCTCCAAAACAGGTGAGATACTACAACACAAAAAGGAACACCTGTGTGTGTGTGTGTGTGTGTGTGTGTGTGGGTCTGTGTGTGTGTGTGTGTGTGTGTGTGGGTCTGTCTCTGTGTGTGTCTGTGTGGGTCTGTTTGTGTGTGTGTGTGTCTGTTTGTGTGTGGGGGGGTCTGTTTGTGTGTGTGTGTGGGTCTGTGTGTGTGTGTCTGTGTGTGTCTGTTTGTGTGTGTGTGTGCATGTGTGTGTGTCTGTCTGTGTGTGGGGGGGTCTGTTTGTGTGTCTGTGTGTGTTTGTGTGTGGGGGGGTCTGTATGTGTGTGTGGGTCTGTGTGTGTGTCTGTGTGTGTGGGTCTGTCTCTGTGTGGGTCTGTTTGTGTGTCTGTGTGGTGTGTGTGTGTGTGTGTGTGTGCATGTGTGTGTGTGTGTGCATGTGTGTGTGTGTTCCCTGTGGTGTAAAAGCTGTGTCTGATTTGTCTGATCCTGTTGGTCAGTTTACTGTCGTGTGATTTGAGACACACCTTCATCGGTGTAGATAATCCCCTACCTAGGCTTCCTCCTCTGGAGTGCACTAGAGCTCACACTTTAGTTCACATAAACACACAGAGATCAGGTAAATGGGCGGGACCAAGGGGCGGGGCCAAGGGGCGGGGCCAGTGTTTATACCTTATCTTGAAGCCTGTCAGTGTTTCACTATATGTAATAAATTCCTACACAATGTGTTCGTCAGTGTGTGTTTTAGTAGTGTAGTTAAACATGTGTAACTGTGTGTAGTTGTGATCATCAGGGTTGTGTCTCTCTGAGTGTCTCTCTGGGTGTCTCTCTGAGTGTCTGTCTGAGTGTCTCTCTGAGTGTCTCTCTGAGTGTCTCTCTGAGTGTCTGTCTGGGTGTCTGTCTGGGTGTCTGTCTGGGTGTCTCTCTGAGTGTCTCTCTGGGTGTCTCTCTGGGTGTCTGTCTGAGTGTCTGTCTGGGTGTCTCTCTGAGTGTCTCTCTGAGTGTCTGTCTGAGTGTCTCTCTGAGTGTCTCTCTGGGTGTCTCTCTGGGTGTCTCTCTGGGTGTCTCTCTGGGTGTCTCTCTGGGTGTCTGTCTGAGTGTCTGTCTGAGTGTCTCTCTGGGTGTCTCTCTGGGTGTCTCTCTGAGTGTCTCTCTGAGTGTCTCTCTGGGTGTCTGACTGAGTGTCTGACTGAGTGTCTGACTGAGTGTCTGACTGAGTGTCTGACTGAGTGTCTGACTGAGTGTCTCTCTGAGTGTCTCTCTGGGTGTCTCTCTGGGTGTCTGTCTGAGTGTCTGTCTGGGTGTCTGTCTGGGTGTCTCTCTGGGTGTCTCTCTGGGTGTCTGTCTGAGTGTCTGTCTGGGTGTCTGTCTGGGTGTCTGTCTGGGTGTCTGTCTGGGTGTCTCTC
>NC_062519.1:348962-351462 GCF_022655615.1 Tachysurus fulvidraco
GTACCTCCATCATCTACAGCACCTTGTGTTGTACCTCCATCATCTACAGCACCCTGTGTTGTACCTCCATCATCTACAGCACCTTGTACTGTACCTCCATCATCTACAGCACCTTGTACTGTACCTCCATCATCTACAGCACCTTGTGTTGTACCTCCATCATCTACAGCACCCTGTGTTGTACCTCCATCATCTACAGCACCCTGTGTTGTACCTCCATCATCTACAGCACCCTGTGTTGTACCTCCATCATCTACAGCACCTTGTGTTGTACCTCTATCATCTACAGCACCTTGTACTGTACCTCCATCATCTACAGCACCTTGTACTGTACCTCCATCATCTACAGCACCTTGTACTGTACCTCCATCATCTACAGCACCTTGTGTTGTACCTCCATCATCTACAGCACCCTGTGTTGTACCTCCATCATCTACAGCACCCTGTGTTGTACCTCCATCATCTACAGCACCCTGTGTTGTACCTCCATCATCTACAGCACCTTGTGTTGTACCTCTATCATCTACAGCACCTTGTACTGTACCTCCATCATCTACAGCACCCTGTGTTGTACCTCCATCATCTACAGCACCCTGTGTTGTACCTCCATCATCTACAGCACCCTGTGTTGTACCTCCATCATCTACAGCACCCTGTGTTGTACCTCCATCATCTACAGCACCCTGTGTTGTACCTCCATCATCTACAGCACCTTGTGTTGTACCTCCATCATCTACAGCACCTTGTGTTGTACCTCCATCATCTACAGCACCTTGTGTTGTACCTCCATCATCTACAGCACCCTGTGTTGTACCTCCATCATCTACAGCACCCTGTGTTGTACCTCCATCATCTTCTAATGCCACGTTATACATCCTGAAGACAAAATTAAAAACATTTACATGCCCCAGGGTCGGTGCATACTAACAATATTCAATAGTGAATAGATTATAATTAATACTTTATAAATGACCTACACATACATGTCTATACCAGCTGGTACTAAAGCCAAATTTAATATAATCTGTAAAGAGAATAAGGAAATGAAATAAAACTTTACTTACTAAAATTGTATTTGTCTTTGTCTTGGTGCCCTTTTTAAGGCAAACAGACAGTTATGTCATACTGTATGTACCATGTAGGGCAGCGGTGTCCAATCTTACCCACAAAGGGCCAGTGTGGGTGCAGGTTCTCATCCCTACCAAGCAGAAGCCACACCTGATTCCACCTGTTTAATCAGTTGTTCTTGGCTTTTAGTATAGACTCTGGTGTGGCTTCTGCTTGGTTGGGATGAGAACCTGCCCCCACACCTGCCCCCACACCTGCCCTTTGTGGGTAAGATTGGACACATTTACATTTACATGTACAGCATGTGACAGACCCCTTATCCAGAGCGACGTACATAAGAGCTTAAATCTCTAACACTGAATACATTAATGCTGCTCACTGGGTTACAGACTTAAGATACCATGAGTTTAAAACTTTTGTTCAAAGTTACAATGAAAAAGTGTTAAAGGTTTTTTTTTGTTTTTTTTTAAATGCAAAAGAGAAGGAAAGAAGTGCTAGTTGAAGTGTTTCCTGAATAAGTAGGTCTTCAACCGCCGCTTGAAAATAACCAGTGACTCGGCTGTCCGGACCTCTAGGGGAAGTTCATCCCAACACCTTGGTGCCAGAACAGAGAAGAGTCTTACACCGCTGATGTAGCGACACCACCTACATAGCATATTTGTTTATATAAGAACAATCACATTAAGGAAGTTACCAAACACGTTGTCAGTATGTTTGATTAAAATAACAATGTAGAGTGAAGTGTTAACATCTCATTCCACTGTCGACTATCATAAAGACTACAGCGAGGTTGATGACATACGGCGAGGTTGATGACATACGGCGAGGTTGACATTGATTCATCTGAGATGCTTTTTTCCAAAAAACCTCCAAACCAAGGCGGGTGCAGATTTAACCAGCCTAGAAAATAGTGCTAGCAGAGACAAAGGCTGGATGAACACTGTATACTATCCTTGGTGATTATGATGAAGTTTCTTGTGCAGTTTATGCTGTTTAACCGGATGGGATCTGATGTGACCAAACATGACTACATCAGACAGAAGTTGGCAGACATCATACCAGCAAACCTGTTTGTCCAATGTAGTGTGATACAGCTTTAACAGCTGATCTGATGTCACTGAAGATATGACATTCCCTCAGTAGCTCTTAAACAACATCTGTAGTATTATTGAGAGCAATGTAGAATAGAACGGGGCATAGAAGCCTTTATTATCACCACATATACATTACAGCACAACTAAGGAGGTTGGGGTCAGAGTGCAAGGACAGCTATGATACAGTGCCCCTGGAGCAGGGAGGGTTGAGGGCCTTGCTCAAGGGCCCAGCAGTGGCAGCTTGGCTGTGCTGGGGCTTGAACCCCGATCCTCTGATCAACAACCCAGAGCCTTAACCAGTTGAGCTGCTTGTTAAACTCGTGAGGTTTGTGGTGTCC
>NC_062519.1:361462-364221 GCF_022655615.1 Tachysurus fulvidraco
TAAACTGAATATGTATGTTTGTGTGTCAGGGCCGTCACACGTCTCAGGATGAGATGACAGCGTGTGCGTTCCATTCAGTGACGGTCGATCAGCAGTACGGTAATCAACCTGTCCAGGTGCGAGTGACCATGGGCAAAGAGCCACGACACTTCATGGCCATGTTTAAGGGCAGGATGGTGGTGTTTGAGGTCATTATAAGTCTTAAAACACCTTCTATTACTCATAGATATAGAGATGAATAGACATATAAATTAATAGATCTTCATAATTCTTCTAGTTTGTTGTTTTAATAAACTCCTTTATTTCAGGGAGGAACCTCAAGACATTCACAGACAGAGGAGGAGCCGCCGGTGCGTTTCTTTCAGGTCTCGGGAACAGATTCGTACAACACCAAAGCAATCGAGGTTCCAGCTGTCGCTGCTTCACTCAACTCTAATGATGTGTTTATGCTGAAAAGTCAGACTGCAGTGTTCCTGTGGTACGGCAAGGTGAGGAACCTGTACACACCTACAGTTCCACAACACACACACACCTATTGCTTTCTCACCATGTGCTTGTTAACCTGAGGTGTCTTACTCATTAGTTTGATGATTTTCTGTTTCAGGGCTCGAATGGAGATGAACGAGCGATGGCTAAACAGATGAGCTCTTTTCTTGGGAAAGGGCTTTCAGAGGAAATCATGGCTGAGGGACAGGAACCCATTGAATTCTGGCAGCTTCTGGGAGGGAAAACTCCGTACGCAAATGACAAAAGGTAAAGTGAGGCATTATGAAAGAGTTTATTGACCGTGTCTGTTACTGTCGTGTCGTGTCACTGAGCTGGAGATGGTGAGGTTCCAGGTTTCTCAGATAAACTCCAACAACATAAGTGTGTGTTTATCGTCTGTCAGGCTACAGCAGGATGTGTCTGATCACCAGCCGCGTCTGTTCGAGTGCTCGAATAAAACAGGAAAGTTCATCGTCACTGAAGTGTCTCAGTTCACGCAGGAGGACCTGAATGAGACCGACGTCATGCTGCTGGACACCTGGGACCAGGTACGGCTTCATCATAGGACTCCTGGAAACTCCTCATACTCTAAACACATCTCAAATGATTTTAGATGTGTTAGATTTATAAAATAAAGAATTTTGATATGATGTAATAAATAACATTTAGAAAATTAAATTGATATAAAACAATTTATTGAATAATGTCTGAAGGAAAATGAAATTAAAATCTAATTAAAACTACAATAGAAAGATAAAGTGTTGTGCATTAATTAATACAAATAAGTCATGATAATACATCTAATAAATATAATTTAGCAGTATAAATAAAAGATGACGAATGTGTGTCAGGTGTTCCTGTGGATCGGGGGGCAGGCCAACGACACGGAGAAGAAGGAATCCGTCACAACGTGTCAGGAATATTTGCGCACGCATCCTGGAATGCGAGACCCCGAGACTCCCATCGTTCTCATTAAACAGGGATTTGAACCCCCTACCTTCACCGGCTGGTTCCTGGCCTGGGACCCAAACAAGTGGAGCGTAAGATTTAATACATTACAGTACATGTTCCTGGAAACACTGCAGTCTGGTTTTACCACTGAAAGCATTTAGTTATGTAAAAGTGGTCATTAAAGTGGTTTTGTCTCACTGTGTGTATCTTCATGCCATGTCTCATAGTGTGACTCTGATTAAAGTGTTTATTGTGTGTTAGGGTGGCAAAACTTACAATCAGCTGAGGGAGGAACTGGGCATAGCCGCAGAAGCGGTGAACATCACCCCTGCAGGAGGACTCACTAATGTACACCTCTGCCTTTATATCACTCTGACTCTTATATCACTCTAGTTACATTCTACTTACAATGAGAGCAGCATAAGAGTAATCTGTGTGTGTGTGTGTGTGTGTGTGTGTGTGTGTGTGTGTGTGTTCAGAGTGCCAGCAGTGATAAGAGCAGCGGCGCCGCTGCAGATGATGCTAATCGGGTGTATAAGTCTTTTCCCCTAGAGGATCTCAAAAACAAATCAGCTGAGGAGCTTCCAGAGGGAGTCGATCCCACCCAGAAAGAGGTGAGACAGACAGACAGACAGACAGACAGACAGACAGACACACACACACACACACACACACACACACACAAATTGAATGGACAAATTGTTGGCACCCTTCAGTCAGTGAAAGAAATTCACGATGGTCACAGAAAACTTTAATCTGACAAAAGTAATAAATAAAAATCCTATGAATGTTAACCAGTGAAAGTCAGACATTGCTTTTCAACATGCTTCAATGGCATTATTTAAAAATAAATAAACTCATGGAACAGGCCTAGACAAAAAGTTTGAAGGGTGTCTTTTCCAGACTCCATGTTTCAGCTCCTTCCAAAGATGCTCATAGAAGGCCACTTCAGAATAGTCCAATGTTTTCCTCTTAGCCAGTCTTGGGTGTTTTGGGTCATTGTCCTGTTACAAGACCCATGACCTGCGACTGAGACCAAGCTTTCTGACACTGGCCAGCACATTTCTCTCTAGAATCCCTTGATAGTCTTCAGATGACATCGTTACCCTGCACAGATTCATGACTCCCTGTGCCAGATACAGCAAAGCAGCCCCAGAACATAACAGAGCCTCCTCCATGTTTCACCGTAGCGACGGTCTTCTTTTCTTGATATGCTTCATTTTTCCGTCTGTAAAAATAGAGCTGATGTACCTTGGCAAAAATTTCCATTTTTGTCTCATCTGTCCATAGGACATTCTCCCAGAAGCTTTGTGGCACGTCAA
>NC_062519.1:364721-369721 GCF_022655615.1 Tachysurus fulvidraco
ATGTGACTCCATGTGGTCTTTTACATCACTACAACATTTATCAGACTGTATATATATAATCACACCCCCAGGTCACCCCAGATGAGGATGAGGTTATATAATCACACCCCCAGTGTCACCCAGATGAGGATGAGGTTATATAATCACACCCCCAGTGTCACCCAGATGAGGAATTGAGGTTATATATCACACCCCCAGTGTCACTCAGATGAGGATGAGGTTATATAATCACCACCCCCAGTGTCACCAGATGAGGATGAGGTTATATAATCACACCCCAGTGTACCCAGATGCGGATGAGGTTATATAATCACACCCCCAGTGTCACCCAGATGAGGATGAGGTATATAATCACACCCCCAGTGTCACTCAGATGAGGATGAGGTTATATAATCACACCCGAGTGTCACCCAGATGCGGATGAGGTTATATAATCCCACCCACCCCCAGTGTCACCCAGATGAGGATGAGGTTATATAATCACACCCCCAGTGTCACCCAGATGAGGATGAGGTTCCCTTGAGTCTGGTTCCTCTCAAGGTTCCTTCCTTTACCATTAAGGGAGTTTTTCCTCCCCACAGTCACCTGAGTCACCTCAGACTTGTTCATTGGAGATAATTACAAACAACATTTTATATATATCTAATATTAATCTGGGATTTTGTGTTATATTAATCTTTTGTTCTATGTTCATGTTCTGTAAAGCTGCTTTGAGACAAAGTCTACTGTAAAAAGCGTTACACAATTACATTTGACTTTTAATGAATATTTCTTTTCTGTGGCATCTGTGAACAAACCAAATATTAAATGAACCAAAAGAATCCATTTCAGTCTGATTCAGACGAGACCCCGGGGACTGATCCATCACGCCGCTGTCATTTCTGCACTCTTTTATTTATGTCATGTTCACAGAAACTGAACGTAAACCACACGTCATCACCAGGTTTCTTCTCTAATTTGGGAGGCCAATTAGAATTTTACAAAAGAACCTATTAGATCAAATTTCCTCACCACTCTGTCACTCCTTTATGTTGTGTTTCCTTTCTCCTCCACAGTGTTGAGAGGAGATGTGTTTATAAAAGTGGATCTTATTCAGAGAGGATTTAGTTCAGTCTGTAAATCCTCTTAGTGAGGTGCCATTTCTCCTGCTCAATAAAATCTCTTAGGAAAAAGAAAGAAAAAAGGAAACAGCAGCGTGGAGAAATGGTAGCTGGAGGTTATTAACATGGGGGAAGCGAACCTGCATGTGCTGGATAAAAATATCTACCAAAGAGCCAGAACATTAAACCCACCTGTCTGAGAGTTTCCTTTGTGCCATCAAAGCAGCTGTGACTCGTTGAGGCAGTGACTCCACATGTGTGTGTCGTTGAGGCAGTGACTCCATTCTGTGTCTCAGGGAGTTCCTCTTGAAGTTCCATCCTCATGTCGTATCAACACTGCCTCTGAACTGAATCTAACATCAACAACAGGTTAGAATTAACCGGCTGGTTAGAGTACGTTATGGTTTCTATAGTTAGGGCTCATTTTCTAAAACCAGTTCATTAACTGTGTCTGAAATTTCACCCCAAAATGCTGCTAATCTGTGAGCTGAAGAAGGACATGAGACGTAGCTAACAATACGACAAATAAACAACATACACTAATAACAAACGTGTTTACTGATAGTATACAATATTTACTGATTCCACAAACATCTGGGACATCTGTGATGGGATTACAGTAATGTTCAGTACTGCTTCAGCCTTGGGGTAAGAAGAAAAGTGCAAAAGAAATAAAAGGAGGGATGAAGAAAGAGAAAAAAAGGAAAACAGGGAGGAGAGGAAAAGGAGTGAGGAGATTTGAATGAGAAAGAAGGACATGGGGAAGAGAGAAAAGCAGAGAGGGCAAGGAGTGAAGAATGGCAGGAAACTAAAAATGACAACAGTAATATTCATTAAAGAGAATAATTATTTTAAGGAATAGATAAATAATATATTTTTAAGATAAAAAGGGGGATAACAGAAAAAGTGGCAGAAATATATAAGAAGGAGAGAGGAGGAAGTAGAAGGAGAAGAGGAGTAAAGAGAAAAAGGAAAGAAGAGGAGTGAGGGGGGCTGAACCCTTTTCCTCCCTCCCTCCCTCCCTCCTTCTCTGTGTGTGTGTGTGTGTGTGTGTCTCTCTCTCTCTCTCTCTCTCTCTCTCTCTCTCTCCCCCTGTCTGTCTCTCTCTCTCTCTCTCTCTCTCTCTCTCTCTCTCAGGAACAATGGCAGATGAGCAGATGATGCTCTCAGTCTTTCATCACTGCTGATTTGAATCACACACACACACACACACACACACACACACACACACACACACACACACACACACACACACACGCTGCAGCTGCTGCATGGCTTGTTTCTGGGTTATGGACACGCGAGTGTGTGTTTATTTTTTTATTGGCGAGAGACAGCAAGAGAGAACGAGTGTGGCATTCTGGGAAGGAGTGAGAGGAAATGAGAGAGAGAGAAGGATGATGGAGGGATAGAAGACGAAGAGAGACGCAAAACGAATACGATTTTAATCGAGGTGAGAAGGGAGAAGGTAGGATGCAGTGTGTGTGTGTGTGTGTGTGTGTGTGTGTTTGTGTGTGTGTGTGAGATGTTTTTACTGAGGTTTGCACCATGATGTGTGTGTGTGTGTGTGTGTGTGTGTGTGTGTGTGTGTGTGTGTGTGTGTGTGTGAGAGAGAGAGAGAGAGAGAGAGAGAGAGAGAGAGAGATGCATTTAGTGAGGTGTGCATTATTGTGTGTCTCACATTAGCATGTATCATATTAACCCATGTGATCATGTGGTGTCTTTATGCTCACAGGCATTCAGTCAAACACACACACTTGTGCGCTGACACACACACACACACACACACACACACACACACACACACACACACACACACACACTTTTCTGCAGTATTGCACTAGAGGACGCGCGTGTGTGTGTGTGTGTGTGTGTGTGTGTGTGTGTGTGTGTATGTGTGTGTGTGTGTGTGTGTGTGTGTGTGTGTGTAAAATAACTGTATCCTATATAAATACTGCCTGGTGCATGTGATGCTAAACTCTTGGTTACACACACTTGTTAGCTTCATGATGGTTCCAGTACAATATAAACCCCAGACAATCTCAGACTGAGAATGTTTCATCCTTTAAATCTGAACATTAAATAAATATCTGTATATTAGATGTTGCCACGAGGCCCGTTAGCAATCACAAATAATATCCAAATGATTCAGGAACATTTTAGCTACAGATTTCAGCAACATGCTAATCCAGCTAGCTAACATAGAGATGTCAGTGTTCAGTGTGATATACAGACAGTGGTTGTCATGGCAACACTTAAATATATTCTGATAGTTTGGTTAAATAAACTGGACAGTTATATTGAGTTTACATTAGTGATCCATTGGCAGAAGTATGTGGGGGCGTGGCCACATTTGCATATTCATGCACATTCATAAAGTCATTTGTAATAACTTTGTATGTGAAATGTGTAAAGATTCCTACAACATCGTGCTGGATGAGTCTCGGCTTTAATTAGTAAAGTAATACTGCAGAATTCTGTGAATAATTTCAGTCCAATCAGGATCCGATCACAGCAGTCTGCAGTCCTGAGATTTTATAAACTATTTATAAATTAGTTTAATTAAACCTTTACATCAGTCTTCCTGTTTATTCGGATTTAAACTCACAGATTATTTACACACACTTATGATTTATTGGACCTTAATTAAATGACAAACAAACACAAATATCTGGCAGAATTAAAAAAAGACAAGATTTATGTTATAATATTTTGTTAATATTTAAATATATTGTGCTAAAGTAGCTAGCTACAGATTAAGGTGTAAAATAATCAGAACAATTATAAGATCCTGATTCACAGAGATTCATAATTATTAAGCTAAATCTTATCACTTACACACACACACACACACACACACACACACACACACACACACACACACACACACACACAAACCTCAGATGTATACACATATATGTACTGTGTTCATCACGGCCTCCTTAATGACTGCGTCACGTTAATAAAGCCAGTCGCAGGTAAACGCTAACAGCCTTAATGCATTCAATTGATCGATTGTTGCTTCTCAATAAAACATCAATAAAGGACAAAAATCAATCCGTTTCCAGGAAGTGGTCGTGTCTGAATGTGTGATATCGATTAAACCATTTCTGAATATTACAGTGAACACACTGCAGGCTTTATTCTTATCCTCATATGCTGTGTTAGCTTATCATGACGTTAGCTTACGTGGTGCTGCAAGGAGTCTGTGGAAAAAACACAAAGATATTTTAATGCCAATGTCTGAACATTTAACCTTTAGCTTAGAATAAATGTGATCAGTTTGGTACTTTGGGTTTTTTTAGATCTACTGACTCGCATCCAACGTCCTGTGTTTGGAACAGATCAGATAAACAGATGTATAATTAACTCCAGTGTGAGGTGCAGTCTGTGGTGGAGTTTTATGGACACTGTTTACTACATAACACTACACACTGGTACATGTAAGGTCTGTGTGTTAAAATAAGTGATGTGATGGACTTTAAATGATTGTAAATGAATGAAAATGAATGTAAGTCACTGGTGTTAAAGGAGGAACCTCAGGCAGCAGCACCTTCATGGCTATTAGCATTCACATCTGTGTACCGTTCGTTAAGGGTGTGTACATGAATGCTAATCAGGACGATCGATCCTTCAGGGACTGGAGGTCCACTGAACCCCAGTGTGTAGTATCATACCAACTCGTACACCAAACTTACTGAATACGCGCTCGAGTTCCAGCTGTTACACTGCAGATGTGACCACCAATAGCCTCATTTCCCATCAGTGGTCAGAATGGGCTTCTGTGTGTAGTTTAGCAGGTGATGGGATGTGGGAATTTATGAACCAGTTGTGGAACATGTTTAAATGTAATAAACTCACCATGTGAATGTCATTTTTTCCTGATAAGTGGACGTGTGGACA
>NC_062519.1:372221-377221 GCF_022655615.1 Tachysurus fulvidraco
AGTCAGTAGTGTTGTGTGGTTTAGTCAGTAGTGCTGTGAGGTTTAGTCAGTAGTGTTGTGAGGTTTAGTCAGTAGTGCTGTTAGGTTTAGTCAGTAGTGTTGTGAGGTTTTGTCAGTAGTGCTGTGAGGTTTAGTCAGTAGTGCTGTGCGATTTGGTCACTAAGTTCCAGTCTTCACAACTAAACTTCAACCAACGTGACTGAAAACAAGTTTATCTGTGATGTTCATCATTTCCTCCATCTGTTCGTGCTCCTATTATTGAATCATTACATATAATATTAGGTCATATGGCCTACAGCACAGACCTGATTCCTCAGAAGAAAGGATAGAAAGCCAGTCTTAGAATAAAGCAGTTAAAATGGAGAGTATGGGAGAGAAAGAAAGACGCCAGTGCTCTATTTTTAACATGAGAAAGCGCCTCACTGAAGATCACCGCCTCTCCTAATGGACTTTAATGGATCTGTTCCACTGTGTGACATTCAGTAATAATTATACTATTTATTAATCTGCATTAATCATTCATTATTAATCACATGGTTAGTTTACTGTCTCATGTCCACCTTTACATTGTTTCTTACAACTTTTTGTTGATATGGAATAATGTACACAATTTACAGACAGAGAATTTATATAACTACACACTCTAAATATAATTGTAAGTAAATAAAACATATATAAATACAACCAAACAATGCAAACTATAAGTTCTTTATTTATGTTGATATTAATGTACACCTCATTATCAGGGATGTAGTGTTGATTTACTGAGTCAGGAATTTCACAATAATTTATATCACAGTACTTAATAATGCTCATAACATAATAATAATTATGCTCATAACAATACTAATTATGCTCATAACATAATACTAATTATGCTCATAACATTTTAGACATTTTAAACTCGTTTATTATACAATGTAATAACAAATATTGTTAAACATCATTCAATATATTTCATTACTAAACTCACCAATCAGTGTGTGATTTACATCTAACTGTGTGTTTAGTCCCCTGTAGGTGAAGATGTCAGGCATGTCAGAGCTGAGAGAGTGTGATGAGGCAAGTGATTCAGTAGAGGGCGACACTGACATACTCTTGGAGGAAGAAGAGGAAGAAGATGAAGACGAGGAAGACGAGTCAGCAAGCAATAAAGAGCTAGTAGAGAGACTCAGAGAGTTGGAGGTAACACTGTACATACACACACACACACACACATACTGCACACACACACTCACACTGTACATACACACACATACTGCACACACACACTCACACTGTACATACACACACACACACATACTGCACACACACACACACACTGTACACACACACACACACATACTGCACACACACACTCACACTGTACATACACACACATACTGCACACACACACTCACACTGTACATACACACACACACACATACTGCACACACACACACTCACACTGTACATACACACACATACTGTACACACACACACACTGTACACACACACTGTACACACACACACACACACACACACTCACACTGTACACACACACACACACTGTACACACACACAAACACACACACTGTACACACACACACACACACTGTATACACACACACACATACACACACACACACACAGGACACACACACTCACACTGTACACACACACACTCACACTGTACACACACACACACTGTACACACACACACACACTGTACATACACACACACACATACTGCACACACACACACTCACACTGTACATACACACACATACTGTACACACACACACACACTGTACACACACACTGTACACACACACACACACACACACACACACACACACTCACACTGTACACACACACACACACACTGTACACACACACAAACACACACACTGTACACACACACACACACACACTGTATACACACACACACATACACACACACACACACTGTACACACACACTCACACTGTACACACACACTCACACTGTACACACACACTCACACTGTACATACACACACATACTGCACACACACACTCACACTGTACATACACACACACACACATACTGCACACACACACACTCACACTGTACATACACACACATACTGTACACACACACACACTGTACACACACACTGTACACACACACACACACACACACACTCACACTGTACACACACACACACACACACTGTACACACACACAAACACACACACTGTACACACACACACACACACACACTGTATACACACACACACATACACACACACACACACTGTACACACACACTCACACTGTACACACACACACTCACACTGTACACACACACACACTGTACACACACACACACACACTGTACACACATACTGTACACACACACACACTGTACACACATACACATACAGTACATACACACACACACACTGTACACACATACACACACATACATACACACACTGTACACACATACACACACATACATACACACACATACATACACACACACACACACACACAAACACACACACACACACACACACAGTACACACACACACCGTACACACACATACACACACACACACACACACACACACACAGTACACACACAGTACACACACATACACACACACAGTACACACACAGTACACACACATACACACACACACACATACACACACAGTACACACACATACATACACACACACACACACACACACACACAGTACATACACACACAGTACACACACACACCGTACACACACAGTACACACATACATACACACACACACACACACACACACACACACACACACACACACACACACACATACACACACAGTACACACACACACCGTACACACACAGTACACACACATACACACACACAGACACACACACAGACACACACACAGACACACACACAGTACACACACATACACACAGTACACACACATACACACAGTACACACACACACACACACACACACACACATACACACATACACACACAGTACACACACACCGTACACACACAGTACACACACATACACACACACAGACACACACACAGTACACACACATACACACAGTACACACACACACACACACACACACACACACACACACACACACACACTACATACGCACACAGTACACACACACACACCGTACACACACAGTACACACACATACAGGAACATAAACCAGTGGTTTTACATCATGTTCAGTTTGTTTTGCATCATCACATATTATCTAAACCTTGCTTATGTTGTGTGATGTTATGTGAATGTGTTAGTGTACTGAGTCCCAGTTTGTGTACAAAACTGCTCTGAATCTGTTACTTCTAGGAATGCAGCCATCTCAGTGTGACGAAAGAAAGAAAGAAAGAAAGAAAGAAAGAAAGAGAGAGAGAAAGAAGGACAGAATCTCATTACTATGTCTCACAGACAAATCTCCTGCAGCAGGACTCACTTATTCCCAAAGATCTGTAAGCTTCCTGTGTACTGAGTAACCGATGTCCAGGTCCAATCAGACGTCTTCGCTTCATCACTAATCCCATGTCTAACTTCTGTAAATAAGAAACATAACAGATTTATACTTTCACAGAAGATATAAATATTTGTATTGTTAATTAATACAATTTTAATTGACAAGTAAAACTGCTCCCCTGCTGTAGGAACACTGTGTGATCACTGACTAATGGTGAAAGTCCTGGAAAGCCATCATGATCATTTTATCTATTACACATAAGTTTATACCTGCTATAATACAGCTTATATTTAACTACATGTAACTATGAACAGAGAGAAGTATGTAATGTCGTTCTTTAACCAATAGTAAAATGTCATGATTAATACATATCTGTATATACGGTTGTGGTGTAAGAGGAATAAAACACTTGGTGAGGGACATGATGTTATATTAAAGTTCAGGGTTTAAGAGCAACTCCGTCACACACACCAGACATTTTGACCATTACAATTCTGACTGAATAATACAATGTGAGTGTCGAACTGCTGATGAAGTGTTATAATGCATTTCAGTAATCAGTGGCATTTAACACATCTAACAGATTAGATAATTATTAATTAATACAATTAATCACCTAGTAACCTGATGTACAGTCATATCACTGTTAACAGTCTAAACTAGCCAAAGTTTACCGACTAAAATACTGTTTCCCACATAAATGTTAATCCTTACCGTTATACTTAAATAATAATAATAATAATAATAATAATAATAATAATAATAATAATAATAATAATATCTCCTAAGAGTCGGCTCTTTGAATCGAGTTCTTAAGGCCATCGTTAAAGAAAAAGCAACACAACAAAGTAAAAATCATTAACATTATTATTTTAAAGAGACAGAGAGTGAGATATATGGCCCAGGTTTCAGCTCTGTCTTTAATCAAACCTTACATATATTAACACTCATTTAACAGAGTAATGATATTAATATTAAAAACATAAATGACAAGAAGAAAAAAGTTTTCTTTTATTAATTGAGACTTTTCACAAAGTCATTGACTATTAATGGCCGCTAGAGGGCGCCAAGTGATTAGAAAGTGATTAAGAACTAAAAATTATGCTCTATTCAAAATGCTACCATTTATCCTCAGTGTTGTTACTAACATGTCGGTCATTTAAACACTAAAACACAGAGATTATATTTTGGGATTTTCATATGGAGAATAAAACAATGATTACAGACTATGTTCATTTAAAAATCCCATTTTTTTCATCCTTAATTAACATAAACATTAAAGCTCATGTATTGATGGACTGTGTCCCAAATCAGTTTAGGGAGCTTCTGTAGTTATAGTTCTGTATATCAGCAGCTTGTGACATGGAAATCTCACATTTCTGCAAACAACAGCCGTGTAAAAGCTATCAGTTATTTTGACATATTACTTAGTGCAGTAGTGTATGATTTAGGACACACACACACACACACACACACACACACACACACACACACACACACCTGCACTT
>NC_062519.1:382221-402221 GCF_022655615.1 Tachysurus fulvidraco
TGTGTTTGTTCAAATACAACTCCAAAATGTACGACTATGACAGTTTACACACAACGCTTGTCTTCACAACACCTCTTTTTCACACACGAAAACGGTCTGCTGCGGAACAACTGTCAAAAATACGTCATCACGTTCACAGGCATCACTATCTGAGTTAAGATGAATCGATTCCACGAAGTGCGCATGGCCCCGCCCTCTTTTAAACCACTGGCGAACTGGCGGATCAGCAGCCAAGCGCTCGCTCATCGTCTCAGTTAAGTTGGGTTTTCCTTCCAAATTCGGACATGTTTAAGGGTTAGTTATCACTAATAACAGAGAGGAGTAATATTACAGAGACAGGTTAACTATAGTAAGTAAGATTAGGTGCTTAAAGAATACAGCTGTTTAGGAGGTCATCACTGCAGTCTGTAGCGTGATGAGATAGGCCTACATAAACGACACACACACACACACACACACCTCACACCTAGCCATTTCCTGCTGCACTGACTGCCCATTTGACTTGGACCTTCTTACTTGTCCTGACTGTCCACTGACATTGGACTGGTTCCCCATTTTCTGATGTCCAACACTTAAGGTGTCGGTCAACATCGACACCAGATTCTGGGCTGAGTGCAAGATGTCACCTAATGGAACCTGATAAACAATAAAATATGACTTTAACACTTAAGCAGTGAACACTTATATTACATGACCTGTGTATTCCAGTGCATGTACACAGCTGTTAGTAAGTTAACACTTAAAATTGCTAATTCTTTTATGTAGGCCATCACGCTACAGCCTGCAGTGATGACCTCCTAAACAGCTGTATTCTTTAAGCACCTAATGTAACCTTACTCTGAGAGCTCATCTTACTTACTATAGTTAACCTGTCTCTGTAATATTACTCCTCTCTGTTATTAGTGATAACTAACCCTTAAACATGTCCGAATTTGGAAGGAAAACCCAACTTAACTGAGACGATGAGCGAGCGCTTGGCTGCTGATCCGCCATTTCGCCAGTGGTTTAAAAGAGGGCGGGGCCATGCGCACTTCGTGGAATCGATTCATCTTAACTCAGATAGTGATGCCTGTGAACGTGATGACGTATTTTTGACAGTTGTTCCGCAGACCGTTTTCGTGTGTGAAAAAGAGGTGTTGTGAAGACAAGCGTTGTGTGTAAACTGTCATAGTCGTACATTTTGGAGTCGTATTTGAACAAACACACAAAATCTCATATCTGTAAACTGTCGTGGCCGTAGGTTCTGGGATCCAACTCCACAAAATTAAAATTTACACACAAATGCTTTGAATTACGTACGATTATTATTGACAGTGTTTTTATTCCATAAAAATACTATGATTGGTTTAAAACAGTTGCTGCTTATTGAACAGGAGTCAAAGCTACATATAATATACTACACACACACACACACACACACACACACACACACACACACAGTGACACAGATACACACACAGTGACACAGATACACACACAGTGACACAGATACACACACACACACACACACAGTGACACAGATACACACACAGTGACACAGATACACACACAGTGACACAGATACACACACACACACACACACACAGTGACACAGATACACACACAGTGACACAGATACACACACACACACACACACACACAGTGACACAGATACACACACACACACAGTGACACAGATACACACACAGTGACACAGATACACACACAGTGACACAGATACACACACAGATACACACACAGTGACACAGATACACACACAGTGACACAGATACACACACAGTGACACAGATACACACACAGTGACACAGATACACACACACAGTGACACAGATACACACACAGTGACACAGATACACACACAGATACACACACAGTGACACAGATACACACACAGTGACACAGATACACACACAGATACACACACAGTGACACAGATACACACACAGTGACACAGATACACACACAGTGACACAGATACACACACAGATACACACACAGTGACACAGATACACACACAGTGACACAGATACACACACACACACACAGTGACACAGATACACACACAGTGACACAGATATACACACAGTGACACAGATACACACACACACACACACACACAGTGACACAGATACACACACAGTGACACAGATACACACACACACACACACACACACACACACACACACAGTGACACAGATACACACACAGTGACACAGATACACACACACAGTGACACAGATACACACACACACACACAGTGACACAGATACACACACAGTGACACAGATACACACACAGTGACACAGATACACACACAGATACACACACAGTGACACAGATACACACACAGTGACACAGATACACACACAGTGACACAGATACACACACAGTGACACAGATACACACACACACACACACACACACACACACACACACAGTGACACAGATACACACACAGTGACACAGATACACACACACAGTGACACAGATACACACACACACACACACACAGTGACACAGATACACACACACACACACACAGTGACACAGATACACACACACACAGTGACACAAATACACACACAGATACACACAGATACACACACACACACACACACACACACAGTGACACAGATACACACACAGACACACACACACACTCACAGTGACACAGATACACACACACAGTGACACAGATACACACACAGATACACACATACACACACAGTGACACAGATACACACAGATACACACACACACACACACACACACACAGTGACACAGATACACACACAGACACACACACACACTCACAGTGACACAGATACACACACACAGTGACACAGATACACACACAGATACACACACAGATACACACATACACACACACAGTGACACAGATACAAACACAGATACACACACACAGACACACACACACACACACACAGTGACACAGATACACACACAGATACACACACACACAGTGACACAGATACACACACATACACACACAGTGACACAGATACACACAGATACACACACACACACACACACACACAGTGACACAGATACACACACAGATACACACACAGTGACACAGATACACACACACACACACACAGTGACACAGATACACACACATACACACACAGTGACACAGATACACACAGATACACACACACACACACACACACACACACAGTGACACAGATACACACACAGATACACACACAGTGACACAGATACACACACACACACACACACACACAGTGACACAGATACACACACAGTGACACAGATACACACACAGTGACACAGATACACACACACACACAGTGACACAGATACACACACACAGTGACACAGATACACACACAGTGACACAGATACACACACACACACACACACACAGTGACACAGATACACACACAGTGACACAGGTACACACACAGTGACACAGATTCACACACAGTGACACAGATACACACACACACACAGTGACACAGATACACACACACAGTGACACAGATACACACACACACAGTGACACAGATACACACACAGTGACACAGATACACACACAGTGACACAGATACACACACACACACACACAGTGACACAGATACACACACAGTGACACAGATACACACACAGTGACACAGATACACACACACACACAGTGACACAGATACACACACAGATACACACACAAATACACACAGATACACACACACACACTGACACAGACACACACACACATAGTCACACAGATACAAACACAGATACACATACAAATATACACAGATACACACACACAGTTACAGATACACACACACAGATACACACACACAGATACACACAGATACACACACAGATACACACAGATACACACACACACACAGATACACACACAGATACACACAGAGTGACACAGATACACACACAGATACACAGATACACACACAGATACACACACACACACAGATACACACACAGTGACACACACACACAGATACACTGTGACACACAGATACACTGTGTGTATCCTCCATCCTCCTTCCATCCTCCTTCCATCCTCTTCCATACACACACAGTGACACAGATACACACACAGATACACACACAGTGACACAGATACACACACAGTGACACAGATACACACACACACACAGTGACACAGATACACACACAGTGACACAGATATACACACAGTGACACAGATACACACACACACACACACAGTGACACAGATACACACACACACACACACACACACACACACACAGTGACACAGATACACACACAGTGACACAGATACACACACACAGTGACACAGATACACACACACACACACACACACACACACAGTGACACAGATACACACACACACACACACAGTGACACAGATACACACACACACAGTGACACAAATACACACACAGATACACACAGATACACACACACACACACACACACACAGTGACACAGATACACACACAGACACACACACACACACTCACAGTGACACAGATACACACACACAGTGACACAGATACACACACAGATACACACATACACACACACACAGTGACACAGATACAAACACAGATACACACACACACACACACACACACAGTGACACAGATACACACACAGATACACACACACACAGTGACACAGATACACACACATACACACACAGTGACACAGATACACACAGATACACACACACACACACACACACACAGTGACACAGATACACACACAGATACACACACAGTGACACAGATACACACACACACACACACACACACACAGTGACACAGATACACACACAGTGACACAGATACACACACAGTGACACAGATACACACACACACAGTGACACAGATACACACACACACAGTGACACAGATACACACACACACAGTGACACAGATACACACACAGTGACACAGATACACACACACACACAGTGACACAGATACACACACAGATACACACACAAATACACACAGATACACACACACACACTGACACAGACACACACACACATAGTCACACAGATACAAACACAGATACACATACAAATACACACAGATACACACACACAGTTACAGATACACACACACAGATACACACACACAGATACACACAGATACACACAGATACACACACAGATACACACAGATACACACACACACACAGATACACACACAGATACACACAGAGTGACACAGATACACACACACACACACAGATACACAGATACACACACAGATACACACACACACACACACACACACACAGATACACACACAGTGACACACACACACAGATACACTGTGACACACAGATACACTGTGTGTATCCTCCATCCTCCTTCCATCCTTGTTGTCCTCCCTTCAGGGCTCATACTACTACATTGAACAGAAGAACACTTACATACAGAACATTCTCTTTTTTTTTTTTTACAACTTGTCCAACTTTTTTAACAATTATGACTATAATCTTTTCACATAACTTCACTTTGTTTTGTTCATGGCATCTACTGGCATGTACCTACAAGTCCAGTCTGTTAGGAGGTTTACACACACACACACACACACACACACACACACACACGCTCAGGATAGCGTCTTCTCCGAGATTCCCCAGAGTTTCCCACACATGCAAAGGTGCTATTCGTAGCTGTTGTTGAACCTGTTGACACCCAGAAAATGCTCTGGCTAGATCTTCTCTCTGGTGGTCTAATCCAAGCCACCAAACATAGCTTCTGGCCGAAGCTCTTTATTTTAACAACACCTAAATGTCCTTCATGTAGGGACGAAAGTACCCTGGCACGTAGCTTTGGTGGCACAATCACTCAGGTACCCCACCTGGCACATCCTTGTGTTACTGAAAGCTGTTCATGACAGTTTGAGTAATCAGGAAGCTGTAGATCACCTTTAGCTGACCAGCCCTTCATGGTTAGATCAAACACCTTGGCCAATACAGGATCTTCATTTGTCTCCCTTTGATTTTGTGCACTTGTGACAGGCAGAGGTTCCATTTGAGTGATGTGAAACATATCTGTTGCCTCTTTTCCACCAGAAAGAACCGGGTGCTGGTTCAGAGCTAGCGCTGGTGCTGGTTCAAAGTTGGTTCCACTGGTGAACCTTCTAAGAAGCTTTATGCCTTTCCACCGGCTAGAGAGCATCACAGCGCCGAGTGTGACGTCACTGTATACGTGTCACGTGTCCCAGCGACGTTAGTGCAGCAGCGACAAACACAAACACAACAACAATGGTGGATGTTGCTTATTGTTAATGCTCATGGCTTTGTGAACCTACATTAACACCCAAACGCGGCAAATAAAACGTGTACGTGCAGCTCTGTGTAATCTGTATAAACGGAGGTTGTGATCGATGAAGTACATAACGTTATTTTATCGTTAACACAGTTAAAAAGTGCCCCGCCCACAGCCCCGCCCACAGCTCCTGACACAAGCGGTTCTTAAGTCTAGACCAGCAACGTTTTGGTGCTACTTAAGAGCCACTTTTCCTGGTTCGGAGCCGGTGCTTTGGCGGTCGAAACAGAAAGAACTGGTTCTAAATTAGGCTCCGAAACTGCACTCAAACTGCCTCGGTGGGAAAGGGGCATGTGTCATCCTCAACCTCCTCTGCCTGATCCTGATACAATCCACCTGCATCGCCATGGTACTTTGTGCCTTTGCACTCAATTGCATAGTCATGACCATCAAGGCCTAACGCCTAACGCCCAGCCGCTGCCATCACTGGAACACTTTACTAGGGCTAAAAATAGCCACTAAAGGCTAATGATCTGTAATGAGAGTGAAGTGTTTCCCAAAGAGGGACTGATTAAACTTCTTCCCATATCAAGCTTAAAGCCTCTCGATCAATCTGGGCATAGTTGTTTCTGCAACAGTCAAAGATGCAAATGCAATTGGTCTCTCAGATCCGTCAGTCATTTTGTGAGACAATACGGCACCATAAGCTGAAGCATCACACGCCAGACGCGACGGGAGTCTAGGATCATTAACACTGTCTCAGAAGTAATCAATTGCTTAGCTGATTTGAAAGCCTGGTCACACACTTTGGACCACATCCAATTACTTTTCCATTGCAGAAAGGCATCGAATGGATGAACCACCGTGGAAAGGTTTGGCAAGAATGTGTGATAATAATTCACAAGTCCAAGAAACAAACAAAGTTGTTTCACATTTTATCTGGAGATTTGCCAAGGCCATCTTTGTTGACTTGATGTCCCCAGTACTCAATCGAATCTTTGAAGAATTCACATTTGCTTTTGTTTGCTCTCAGTCCATACTCAGCAAAGCTTTCCACAACAGCATTCAACTTTGCCATGTGGGTGTCATCGTCATGGCCATAATATCATCTAAATGACTATAATATCATCTAGATAACACTGTGTGCATGGAACCTTACGAAACTTGATCTATAGCTCTTACCCACAGAGCTGGTGCTGGCTGATGACACCCCAAAAATGAGTCTGTTGTAGCTGAAGAGTCCCTTATGGGTATTCATTGTAAGGTGCTTTTTTTGAAGACTCTTCTACCTCCATCTGTAGGTAAGCCTGGGCTAGATCGATCTAGCTGTCCACCTGACAATGATGCAAAGATGTCCTCAATGCCAGGCAGTGGGTATTGTGTGTGTGTGGGTCCACCTGCAGGACTGGATTAACTGTGACTTTTCTTAACATTTGGAACCATAGGTGTGGCCCAGTCAGTCCACTTTACTCTAGACAGTGTTCCTTGATCTTCGCTTTAGCTCAGCTTAGAAGCTCAGTTTTGAATTTTGGCTGCACATCTGTCTCAATGGTAAGCTTTGCCTTTATGTGCTTCAATGTTCCAACGCCATCTTGGAAGACTTGTACAGACCACATGGTTACTTCAGGGGAAACTTGCATGGCTTTAGATAGACTGTAAATTAAGCCGAATGCTTCTAAGCCATTCGCCTCCAAATAACGGCACCTTTTTCAGCACATAAAGGTCCAGAATGTCTCTTTTTCCTTACATTTAACTTTGACATTAAGTTTTCCCATTTGGAGCATTTTTTTCTCCTGTGTAGGTCTTAAGCATTACTGAAGTTACAAGTACAAAATGTTCTTTGTAATCTTTGTATGAGATTACTGACAGTTCCGATCCTGTGTCAAGTTCCATTTGTAATTGTACTCCTTCAATGAGAGGAGAAACTCAGATCAGTTTGTGATCTGCAGCTCAACGTATGAGAATCCTGCCGTATCAGGATCGTCTGAGTCGGGCTCATCCAGTTCATTTATCTTCACATTTCTTTTCTTCTCAGTTGGTTTTGTTTTACACATTTTCTGCATGTGCCCCATTTTTCCACATTGTCTGCACTCCTTGTCCCTAAACCAGCCTTCAGCTGGAACATGTGACTTTTTACCGCATCTGAAACATCAAACTTTTTAGTCCCTTCGCTTTGTTGCAGATGTGTTTACGTGACACTCAGCTGACGCCTTTCTCTGTAATTCCAGCGAGTGTTTCACGGCTGTCTCCATAGAGACGGCAATCTGTACTCGGGTCAGATTGAGTTCTCTCTCAGTCAGGAGCCTCTCACTGTAAAGACCACACACAAGTCTATCTCTGAGTGCGTCACACAACCCATCACTGAGCTGGCAGTGTTCTGTGAGCCTCCGGAGCTCGGCCATATACTCTGATACTGTTTCTGTCTTTTGTTGATTATGCTTATGGAAGCGAATTATCAAGGGCTTTGGATCTGCAGCACGTCTACGATTTCTTTAAATGTGATCTCTGCTGGTTTCACTGGTGCGGTTAAACTGCGCAAGAGGTTGTATGTTTTTGGCCCATTATACTCAAGAGAATGGCCACTTTTCTCTCATTCCCAATTTCATTGGCCAAAAAAAAAAACTGTTCAACTCTCTCCACATACTGTACATTGCCCAGACTTCCACAGTGACGTCAAAGGCATCTACTGATCCTCATCTCCAGTTGTGTTGTGTTTTGCACTTACACATCACTAAGAAAGAATCTAAAGTCGAGCTCGTCTTGAACTCGTCCTTTTACTGCCAATTGCAATTATCACAGTTCTTGACACTAGGGGGTGCAAATAAAAATACCTTTTTAATTATTGACACAAACACAACACACACACGGTTACACACACACACAGAGATACACACACAGAGATACTATAACCCCCATATATATATATATATATATATATATATATATATAGAGAGAGAGAGAGAGAGAGATACTATAGATACTATAACCCCCATATATATATATATATATATATATATATATATATATATATATATATATATATATATATATATATATATATATATATATATACACAAACAGTTACACACAGATACACACACAGATAACCACACACACACACACACACACACTTATATACTATATACACACAGATACACACCCAGATACTATACACACATATACAAACAGGTACAAGGAGACTGATAGATAGATGGAGAGTAAGACCAACAGATTTAAAGACACAGACAGACAGACAGACAGACAGACAGACAGACAGACAGACAGACAGACAGACAATTAGACTAATATACAGAAGTTACTTATTTCCTTCATTTATCTCTTAGTGTGATAAAATAAACTTCAGCATGTAGCTGATTTGTAAAGTGAATAAATCACAGCAGTGTGTAAAGATTTCTTACTTGTGGTGTTTTATCTGAAAACGCTGTAATTTTATTCTGAGTTTTTCAGCTGATATTAAAAAAAGATTGATGGTGTATGGAGGTGTGTGTGTGTGTGTGTGTGTGTGTGTGTGTGTGTGTGGCTGTAGGCAGGGTTTATATTATTGACTCAATCAGCTCACTCCACAATATCATATCAGCTAAAATAACCAAAAGTACACAGTCATCTAACGTTAAAGACGTGGTGTGTATAAGCATGCTCTGCTCTGTTCAGGACAAAAACAGATTCCACTTTCACTAACAAATAAAAAAATAAAAAACTGAACGTAATGAACCTGAATTGTCGTTAGGAAAAAAATCAGATTTTTATTACAGCGATGATATTCAGGTCATTTAGTGTGGAGAAGAGCGAAGAGAAATAAAAGTGTTTATTAAACAGTGTCTCACATCTCACACTGTGCTACAGACCTGAGCTCACACAGATGATGCTGAACAGGAAAAACTTACTCAACATAAAACATCGTGACTGAGGGAAAAGGGCGTAAACCTGGCTTTGTTCTCGGGTGGGAGGAGCTTATTCTCTCTTACTTGTCAATCACGGTGATGTCACTAAAATTCTACAGAACACGAGCATGTCAAAGTAAATACTGGAAACAAATCCAAATCTCACGATTTTCTTTCTCTAAAAAAGATTGTCCAGTATAATAACTAAATTAAATTAAAGCTAGAATAATAAAGTAACTATGTAAGAAGCATTTTTCACTTCATATTTCACCAAAAATCCCACAATTCAAAAAACGACGTGAACGTGGCATGTTCTTCTGTCCATGTGTGAAAGGTTTGTAAAACTTTATAACTCATTAACACCTTCATCAGTGAATCCCAGATAAAGTGAATGTTAATTCTCTCTGTGACACAGGAGTTACGTGGCAGTGATCATGTGTGTTAGAGAGTGTTTCAGCCGGAGCTCAGTACTGCAACCCACCTGCAGTAATATTTCTCAGTTAAAAATCTTCTGTCCACTAAAGTAACCATCACTTCAAATAACGTACACATAACTCAGTAAGAGAAAAGTGTTAACTTAATGTTCTGGTAGTGAAACAAGCTCATGCCTGTGTTCGGTGTGTGGAGATGAACTGTGTGTGAACATTCCTGTGTGAGTGTTATGAAAGGACAGATTTAAGACATAAAACCTCTTTAATGTCCAGACTCTGACTGGTCTCACATCTCATGTGGAGCAGGTTTAAAGTGGTCAGGATTGTGAGACCATGGGACCCAAACCTGGTTAGAAACGCTACCGTTGTCACAGGAGGGCAGTGGATTAACATTATAGTATTTAATATTTTAATCCCAGAGCTTTGAAAAATCTCAGAGATCATTGGCACACTTCTGTATAATATACTGTGTTTTTGAGCCGTAGTATGTGGAAGAGGACAGACTGAGGACAATCATCTGAATCTGAAGCTCAGCAGCTGGTGTTTTTCTCATTTTCACTACGTGCCATGAGTCGGATCTCCAGCTTGCAGTTCTGCTGCGGGTTTTTTTTTCTTCTATCCGTCATGACTGACACGAACACACAATAAAGCAGGAGTTTAAAATAAACACCTCAGTTTACTGCTATACAATCTGAAGAAATGGTCTGGATAAGTGTTCCTGCCTCAGAGACAGAATCTCAGCTCTTTACTGCAGTAGTGGAATCGATCGTGTGACAGATTTCCTCCTCTGGTGCAGAACTGTGATTTAAAACTCAACACCGATGTGAAAACATTGGGATTTTAATTACAAACTCATTCTCCTTTAGTGTGAAACTGCGCTTCACTTCAGAATCACCTGCAGTGAGACTTCCTTTATTTCTCTCTCTGAGGAGGAAACACACACACACACACACACACACACACACACACACACACACACACACACACACACAAAATCATTTCACCTCTGATCACCTCTGATTGCTTTGTTGAGGAGGTGTGTGTGGTTGGTGGGTGTGTGTGGGTGTGTGTGTGTGTGTGGTGTAAAATTGATTATAGATTCCCCCCCCCCACACACCTCCTTGACTCCTTCCTTTCATTTCTTTCTCTTAATGCAGCTTTATGTTTTTTCCACTCTCTTGTGTTTGTGATCATTTAACTCAATGATTTCTTTTTAAAAACACAATAAAAAGTAGTTTGTTTACCGAAACACGCTAATAAACAAACTAGCATTGTTGTAAACATGCTAATAAACAAACTAGCATTGTAGTAAACATGCTAATAAACAAACTAGCATTGTAGTAAACATGCTAATATACAAACTAGCATTGTAGTAAACATGCTAATAAACAAACTAGCATTGTAGTAAACATGCTAATAAACAAACTAGCATTGTAGTAAACATGCTAATATACAAACTAGCATACAGAATCATGCTAATATACAAACTAGCATACAGAATCATGCTAATCAAAGCCATGTTTTCTTGATAGTTTTATAGAAGTGTGTTTTGCAGCTTTAACAGGAATAAGACTTCAACTTTGTAAAGTCATGTTTGTGATTTTATTTCTTTTTTGCTCACATCCGTAGTGATGAAGCTGTTTGGTGTAGAAATGTGCCGTATGTAACGTTCCCTTTGCTCTGCACCGACAGTAAACGAGTGCACTGTGTGTCTCAGTCTGTGTGGAGGAGAGAAGCGAGACAACGACACGTTCCTTTTCTCCAAACGATTAGAAAATTAATTGCTTCTTTAATTAAAGATAAAGCCGGTGGCTCCGTCAAGGCCACTCATGTGAGACTGAAGTCACTCTCATTGTGTTCTTCTTCTATAAAGTCCTCGTTTATTCGTCCTCAAAGAGCGACGTGGTGATTTTTTAAACCAGGACACAGAGAGTTTCCTGATTAAACACATTATTGCTTTTTAAAATGACGTAATTCTCCTCAGAGTCAGCAAAATAACCTCTCATGTTAACAGTGAATGAGAAGAAATTAAACTACGTGGGATTTAACATATTTTGCTATATCACTAATTTCTTTGCTAGAACTAGCCTGTTTATTAGCCTGTTTATTATCATGCTAACATTATTTAAGCATGTCAAATTTGCTGCTGCAAGAATGCAATAGATTTATTTTTCTTCCTTTAGGACAGTGATGAATGCACACAAAACACACCTGAGAACTCAACTCAAGCTTCAGCGTCCTCTATGGAAGCTATGTCTCCATTCCTCAAGAAGAAAGCACACATCCTGGAGGTTCTTCGTAAGCTTGAGGAATCAGATCCCCTGAAGTTTCATCCATCAGCTTGCTATCATCATCATCATCATCATCATCATCCTCACAGGCAGTCACTTTTAGCAGGAGAAGTGAGTAGCATGCTGAACCCGAGTCCACATCAGCACCAGTGTAGACAGTCTAGTTCAGATTCTGATCTTCATGAACACACTCATGGTATTGGTGAGGGACAAAAGGACAGTTGTGCATCAATAAACTTTGGAGGTTGCCCATCTTGCCACATCCTGCAACAGAGATCAAGCCTGGAGTTGCTTAAGGTTAATCAAGGACTAAGTGTGCCATCAGGTTCTGGTATAGATGAAAAGAAGGAACAGATGTGTTCAGAAGAACGTGGTGCTTCAGGACAGATTACCGAAAAAGCATTAGGTCCAGACAAGACCAATCAGCCTAGCTCAGAAGACCCAAAGATTAAGTGCAACAAAAGACAATCAAGCAAGGTATCACCTTCAAAGTCAAAAGGTACTAATAATCATCACAACGATAAGAAATCTGAAACTATTTCATCACCAAAGGGGGGGAGACCGAAGGAGACCCTCAGAGTTGCCACACCATCTGAAATACAACAGCCTGAGATCTGCAATGGAATCTCCAAGAAAACATCAGTTGGATCATATTCTTCAGCCTCACTGCCAGAGAGAAGTACAGCAGCATTTTCACAGCAGCCAACTGCTGAAAAAAAGCCTAGACAAAGTCCAGTGTCATTGTGTGGTGAGTCTAAACCGTCAACATCGATGCTCCTGAAGTTGCTCAGGATACCTTCAGCATCTGAGAACATGGCATCACGTTTGAGTCCTCAACTGACACGAATTCAAAAATCCCATGCAGGAATAACTATGAAATGCAGACACAAAAGGCGACCACAACAGAACGAACTATCAGCCCTGAAGTGGGTTCACACCCGGGCACCCATTCAGCTCCAACATCTCCACCAAATCCTGGGGAAACATCTTCCATTCATATGAGAGTTCCAGACTTTAGTAGTCAGTCTGCCCCTAAACCAAGCAAGGATTCTAAGGCAGGTGCTCAGGTACCTAACTATGAAAATGTTGTTGGGCCATCCACTTCCAACTCCACCACAGCTACCAAAGACACCACAGAACTTTCTGAAAAGCATAAAATGAACTGGAGAGATGAAAAGGTCCACAATCCACTTTCCTCTGATTCATCAACGAGCACAAGTGAGTCTTCTTCCTCCTCATCAGATCAGGACACAGACACAGAAAGTCCAGTTTGGCAAAGATCTCAGCACCATTTCAGCCTCCCAAACTCATCATCTTCTGCTAATAAATCCCAGAGGATGAGCTACCCTAGCATGAAAGATGGATATAATGAAAGAGGACCTACAGCTGCATCTCCAAAGGGTGGATCTTCTAGTGCATCTCAGTTTGTGGTCAAAGAAGAGACAGACAACTATCAGTGCAAGACAGGAAAGAAATCAGCAGCAGCTACAGTGAGATGAGTTATCATCCCTTCAAAGAACGCTTGGCAGTCCTTGGAAGATTGCAAAATGTAGAAGATCTGCATCAGCTAGGAGTAAAAAGAGGGGCACAAGTAAGCATTATCAGAGGTGCTGCATCCACTGGGAAAGGAGAACGAAGCAAAACGGCAGAAAGACAAATCGAGAGAATCACAATAGAGCAGCGAAAACACTCCGGCATAGAAGAAAAATCATATCCTAAAAATAGCTTTGGCAGTTATGCCAAGGTCCATGCATCATCAGCAGCTGCAGCAGGACGGAAGAACATCACAAAGCCAGACAGTCAGAAGACCAGAGCAGGATTGCCTTTGACAGCCTCATGTGAGACTCTGGTAGTAATGAGAAGTTACGGGAAGTGTCCCAATCCCATGAACAAAACTGTACCAAGTCCCCAGAATAGTCCTGCCAGAGGGAAATCCAAGTCTCCATCCAAGGCTGGAAATGCCTCTTCTTGTCCTCGAGGAATGAAACCAGTTCCGGAGGAGCAACTAAACATTCAGAAGCATCAGTCACCCAAACCCACTGCTGGTAAGAAAAAGACTTTACACATGTAGACACCTTCCCTCCTCCCCTTCCATCAAAATCTGCACTCAGCTCAGCCAAGGCCACTCAGGACAAAAGACCTTCTGTTCCACAGTCCTCTATTGAACAGAAGGTGATGCAAGGAATCCAGGAGAATGTGCTTAAACTGCAGGTACAGGATCGAGGACAAGCTGCAGAAACAAAACAGAAAGCATCCAATGGGATTGCGAGTTGGTTTGGGTTGAAGAAAAGCAAGCTTCCTGCCCTGAGTCGCAAACCTGAAATGTCCAAAATCAAATCAAACGCGTCTTCAACTTCCGCTTCTTCAGGAACCAAAGACATCTTGGGGGACAAGGGAGGGTCCAGGAAAGTAGTGGAAAGTTTAAACATCTCAAAGCTCATGGAGAAGGCAGAGGATTTACGGAAGGCTTTGGAGGACGAAAGGGTTTATGTGAAAGGAGTCGGAATTCCGCTGGATCGTTCAGCGAGAGGGCGTTCGTGTGAAGTTATTGTGGACCAAACACAAGGGCAGTTATCTCTGATGTACACAGGAGTGACCGGGGACAGCTTCATGCAGCAGCTGCTCAACAGGTAGAGACCTCAAACATAGAAAAGAGATCAGATTTACCAACTGTTTCATATTTTATTATCTCGCTACCAAACAATCAAGAGAAGTCTGAAGAAAACCAAAGTTTTTAGAAATCCTTTCATCATGTGAGAAATATGAGTAAAACATTTAGTAATTATTACAACATACTATGTTACAGGACATTAACTGTTAAAGAACTTGTGATTATGAACTCTTTACTCCATGTCTCTATGGCTTATCTATTATACGTCCTTTCGGTTAAATTAACGTTTTATTCACTAACAGGGTGGATGAAAGAGGAGCCTCCAGTTTTGGCATCATGCACAGGCGTCTTTCCTTCGACTCCAAAAGTTCACATCCTGTTTTCAGCCATCAGCAAAGCTTCGTCCGTCAAACCAGGAGCGGAGAGGAGATAAAAGTAAGAACTGACAGATAACTTTATAATGAGTTTGGCCTGTACTGTAATTCTGATTAGGAGAGAATTATTGGTGTTTTCCAAACCGAGTTTAAACTGCTTTAAACGAAACAAAATGCACACTTTGTTGTGGTTAAAATTAATTACATTCAAAATAACTCATATTTACACTCCTGCTGGAATTCAGAAGGAACGTTTCTCTTCAGCTTAACATTGGACCTGATGTACAACACTAACAGCTGTATGTCACATCACTACTACATCACTACTACATCACTACTACATCACTACAACACTAACAGCCGTATGTCACATCACCACTACATCACTACTACATCACTACAACACTAACAGCTGTATGTCACATCACTACTACATCACTACTACATCACTACTACATCACTATGTCACATCACCACTACATCACTACTACATCACTACAACACTAACAGCTGTATGTCACATCACTACTACATCACTACTACATCACTACTACATCACTACAACACTAACAGCCGTATGTCACATCACTACTACATCACTACTACATCACTACTACATCACTACTACATCACTACAACACTAACAGCCGTATGTCACATCACTACTACATCACTACTACATCACTACAACACTAACAGCCGTATGTCACATCACCACTACATCACTACTACATCACTACAACACTAACAGCCGTATGTCACATCACTACTACATCACTACAACACTAACAGCCGTATGTCACATCACTACTACATCACTACAACACTAACAGCCGTATGTCACATCACTACTACATCACTACTACATCACTACAACACTAACAGCTGTATGTCACATCACCACTACATCACCACTACATCACTACAACACTAACATGCGCAGAGCTCCATGGATTACTGATTGTTTTTTAGGGATTTCCTCAGCGCCCTCTAGAGGATGGAGTAACTCAGTAACTCAGTAACTCAGTAATCCACGCTGAGCCGTACAGTTACACCACAAAACATCGAGCAGTGTTGGTGCTGTGCTCATGTCGTCAGTCAGGGTTCTGAGCTTTGTAGGATGTTGGTTTGAGTCAATAGGCTTCCATAATAAAAAAGCCCCAGACAAGCGACAGAGCTTATCTCTTCTCAATGTAATGTATTTTTAAGTCTCTTCATTCACTACCCAGTAACTCAGTTGAGTTGGTTTGCTGTAAAGTCGCTCATGCTTTTTATTTAACGCAGATATCTTACTTGTTAAAGTGAACAGTATAATCTTCATTCACAATTCGATTCCTTTATTCCACACGCCGCATGACCTTGAGACACTTAGAGACTCTGTCTGTCTTCCATCTGCTTCCTTCGTCTGACTGTTTATTACTCACCGGTGCTTTTGGGTTTTGTATGAAATTGCAGACGGAAGGCTGTGTTAATGAACTGAGACTGCTTTGGGCGTAAATCGTGTTACTCCACGCTCTCATAAGCCTGTTTGTGAAATTGCATTTGGGACTTGAGTGACATTGTGAGTGCTGTTTGCTGTGAGTCTCCCTAATTATTAATGCAGCTGAAAACATGGTGTCATGTAAAAGATGTGCGTTTGTAAGTTATTTAATACCTGCTAGCGTCCTGAAAGTCTTCTGTCATATTAACCACCTGTTCGACAGTAAACACGACCTAACAGTCGTATTAGCATAACTGCTGGAGTTTAGCGTAAATACACTCACAAATAAACAGATTAGCACAACACATTAATAACATATACACAGTGAGATATCTCACGGTGTGTCACTGCAATCTGTTCCTCTCATGAGGTAGATAATTCTGTCAGCTCTTTGGACATCTGGTCTAAGGTTACGTTCTAAAAACCTTTCTGTTCAAAGTAAAGCGAAGCGTTTAAGACAAACTGAGGGCGAAATTTCAGGATGTTCATTATACTGCAACTTATAACGTATTTAAAAAAAAAACTTCTTCGCCTGCACAAAAAAATCATTTTGCTATTGAGGGGTAAGGGCCATGCTCAGGGGCCCAGCAGTGGCAGCTTGGTGGACCTGGGGTTCGATCCCATGACCTTCCGATCAGTAGCCCAACATCTTAACCACTGAGCTACCAAATTCCGCATGTCACTCACCTGGAGCTGGAGGTTCTGCAGAAGAACAAACACCAGAATGTTGTGACTGATTTCTTCATTGACCCAAAACAGACACAGAACAGAATTTGTGCTAAACAGTTGTTTAATATTAAGTGTAGAATTCTACAAAATGAAAAGTCCACATTTCATTAAAAATGCGTGCAGTTTCAATAATCTTCATGTAATACGCCTGTAACTTTAGTGCGCAGGAGAACCAGCTAAGGCAAACAAACCCCTTCTGTCTGTATACATAACTTAAACATGTCCTGGATTATGTTACACTTCAGAATGTATAAAGTAAATAATCACAGAAAACAAGAAGGCGGAGCTTGAGCTTCCAAGTTTCTGACTGATTTGAGTTTCTTCTGATCTTTAGCACATTTTCGAGTCACACGTTATCTTTGACCAGGTCCTTTGCTTGCACTCCGTGTTCTTCACTTCTTCTCTCTGTCTGTGTTTCATTCTGTCAGTGTTCAGAAATGAGTCGAGGTGATGACGTGACGTCTGACGAGAGCCTGACCGAGTCCGTCAGCTCACAGCACTTTAAAGGTAAGAACAGAAATCCTCATTCTGACGTTTCACTGGATGCTTCGATCTGTTAGTTGGATCAGTTACTTACACGAATCATTTTCCCTAACTCAAGAACACACACACACACACACACACACACACACACACACACACACACACAGTTACATGAACATGGATTGGTTCATTTAATTCTCAGTTGGTGTATTACCCATAATGCAGTGCTAACTTAGTGTGATCATTTATGTAGAGCACAAACTCATACGATAAAAAAACATTTACATGCATTCACTTAGCAGAAGGTTTTATACAGAGTGTGTGGGACACAGCCGGAGCCACTCTGGACCTCACCGCAGGATGACAGAGCTATAACCTTTAACTCAACATTTGTCTTTAGTTTCTGACACAAATTGTAATTGGCTCTCGCTCTGATGGATCTTTTCCCCTCAGGGTGTAGGCGACACTACGCTGCTTTTGTCACTTAATTTTGTTTTATGTCACTTAATGCTCACCTCAGGAGGCCAATATGTGCACAAGGCCAATAAGTGTTGGAGCTAAAGTGCAGGTCATTTATTAAAGAGCCGCAGCGTGAGAGGAACCACAAAGCTTCCCGCTCCTGATATTACGCTAGCATACACTCCAGAACTTACAGGAACTTCCTGTGTGTCGTTATAAAACACTACAATAAAATTCGCTGATATTCAGGAGTCACACGGCCTCGTCGTCTTACACGCTGCCCCGAGAACCTCAGACGCTACACGCTTCTTTTTGACTGGGTTCAGCTGTAACCATGACAACAAGCTCAAATAACGGGGTACATTTTATTAGGAGCAGGAGCAGATGGAACTAAAAGCCTTTAAATATTAGATTGTGATGAAAGTGGGGTAAGATCAGGGGAATGAGCCGAGCTTAAGAATGTAAAATGAGAATATGAAGTTAATAACAGCTAAATAAAGACTTTATATGATGCAGTAATGTTTAAGAATCTGTGTAAAAATGCTTTATAAAACTAAATCTAATCTAACGTGTCTCCCTCCCCCTCAGGCTCCATGCGCACTCTGGACAGTGGGATTGGGACGTTTCCGCTTCCCGACTACATCAACAACGCTGCCGGAAAACTGAACCCTAAACTCCACAGCTCATGTGTTTCTCACCAAGCAGCACTGAAACCTCGAAAAACACGAACCCTCGAGGGAGGACTGGCATCTTTAGACGAAGTGAACACTTCTGTTCTCTACACGTCTCCACTAGAGGCCAAGGGGACAAGTGTCCATCAGTCCAGCACCATCCATGAAGGTGTGTTTTCATTACAGGAATTTTATAACAGCTACATTAATTAAGTTCGGGAATTTCCGACTAATTTGAATATTTACGCATATTTATCTCTCCTTAATGAGGATTTATTTT
>NC_062519.1:412221-414721 GCF_022655615.1 Tachysurus fulvidraco
GTCGTCTGTTTGTCGTCTGTTCCTGATGTTATTATTTTATTTATGTTGATTTGTTCTTTATAACTAATGACCTGTCTGTTTTATTGTGCACTGAACTTCAATTCCTGTGAATAATAATAATAATAATAATAATAATAATAATAATAATAATAATAATAATAATAGCAGAATTTATGGTGCTGTGTAAATAAAAAGAAGTTCTGAAGAAGAAGAAGAATTAAAGAGCCATACATAAATAATAAATAAACAAAACCTTGTGAGTGACATCAGTTCAGTTATAGTGAAAATCTTTGAAATTGTCACACACACACACACACACACACACACACACACACACACACACACACACACACACACACACACACACACACACACACACACACACACACACACACACGCACGCACACACACACATACACACACACTTTGTTACACACCACATTACACACCTCTTTAAACACCACATCAGAATCAGAACCAGGTTTATTGGCCAAGTGTGTTGATGTTGACACACAAGGAATTTGGTTCCAGATGTTTGTGACTCTCAAAAGTACACACATAAATAACACTATACTATACAATACACACATAAATAACACTATACTATACAATACACACGTAAATAACACTATACTATACAATACACACATAAATAACACTATACTATACAATACACACATAAATAACACTATACTATACAATACACACGTAAATAACACTATACTATACAATACACACATAAATAACACTATACTATACAATACACACGTAAATAACACTATACTATACAATACACACATAAATAACACTATACTATACAATACACACATAAATAACACTATACTATACAATACACACATAAATAACACTATACTATACAAGACAATACACACATAAATAACACTATACTATACAATACACACATAAATAACACTATACTATACAATACACACATAAATAACACTATACTATACAATACACACATAAGTAACACTATACTATACAATACACACATAAATAACACTATACTATACACACATAAATAACACTATACTATACAATACACACATAAATAACACTATACTATACAAGACAATACACACATAAGTAACACTATACTATACAATACACACATAAATAACACTATACAATACACACATAAATAACACTATACTATACAATACACACATAAATAACACTATACTATACACACATAAATAACACTATACTATACAATACACACATAAATAACACTATACTGTATTATACAGATATAAATAACACTATACTATACAATACACACATAAATAACACTATACTATACAATACACACATAAATAACACTATACTGTATTATACACACATAAATAACACTATACTATACAATACACACATAAATAACACTATACTATACAATACACACATAAATAACACTATACTATACAATACACACATAAATAACACTATACTATACAATACACACATAAATAACACTATACAATACAATACACACATAAATAACACTATACTATACAATACACACATAAATAACACTATACTATACAATACACACATAAATAACACTATACTATACAAGACAATACACACATAAGTAACACTATACTATACAATACACACATAAGTAACACTATACTATACAATACACACATAAGTAACACTATACTATACAATACACACATAAGTAACACTATACTATACAATACACACATAAATAACACTATACTATACTATACACACATAAATAACACTATACTATACAACACACACATAAATAACACTATACTATACAATACACACATAAATAACACTATACTATACAATACACACATAAAGAACACTATACTATACAATACACACATAAATAACACTATACTATACAATACACACATAAATAACACTATACTATACAATACACACATAAGTAACACTATACTATACAATACAAGACACACATATCACATCCTGTTACACACCACATCACACACCCTATTACACACCCTATTACACACCCTATTACACACCACATCACACACCCTATTACACACCACATCACACACCCTATTACACACCCTATTACACACCCTATTACACACCACATCACACACCCTATTACACACCCTATTACACACCCTATTACACACCCTATTACACACCACATCACACACCCTATTACACACCACATCACACACCCTATTACACACCACATCACACACCCTATTACACACTACATCACACACCACATCACACACCCTATTACACACCACATCACACACCCTATTACACACTACATCACACACCACATCACACACCCTATTACACACCACATCACACACCCTATTACACACCCTATTACACACCACATCACACACCCTATTACACACCCTATTACACACCCTATTACACACCCTATTACACACCACATCACACACCCTATTACACACCACATCACACACCCTATTACACACTACATCACACACCA
>NC_062519.1:419721-454721 GCF_022655615.1 Tachysurus fulvidraco
ATGCTCTATAAAGGAATACGGTGTGTATTACAGTGGTGTGTGTGTGTGTGTGTGTGTGTGTGTGTGTGTGTGTGTGTGTGTGTGTGTCAGTTTGTCCTTTACAGATGCAGTGTTATCAGTGTGAGGAGATGCAGCTGAATGATGACTGTTCCTCAGCGACCTTCATCAGGAACTGTACAGCGAACATTCAGGACGCCTGTCAGAAGGAGGTGATGGAGAACACACACGGTGAGCCTGTTTACACTCTGGTCCTGTTGCTTAGGGTTACAGACACAGACACAGAGACAGAGACAGAGACAGAATATCTGAAAGAATTTAAAATGAATAGTTTTTGAGCTATTCTCATTTTAATTCTGTAGTTAATCACTATGTGTTTAGTGGCTGATGATTCGTCCTTTACGGGTCACTGGGACGGAGAATGTAGGTTGTAGGTGTGTCCAGCTACAGACCTGGGACTGTGAAGACACTCGTCATGTCTCTAAAGTCTCTGTTACTGAATAACGACTGGAACATCGAAGTGTCTGAAATGTTAATATTAAGCAGTGGCTCAAGTTTATGAATTAAATATTATTTTGTTCTTAAAATCCACTTTTATTTATACATTTAATTCACTTGCTAATGTTTTATTCACTCTTTTATTTACCACTCGATGAAAGCTGACCTTTAAATATGAATATTTTATTTTTATCCAGAAGCCTAATTGAGGTGAGAATATAAATCACTCATGAATATCAAACACCTCCGGATGAAACATCACATTTTATATACAGTCTTGTGTTGGGGGAGAGCAGGGGGGGGGAGAGGGATAGAGAGAGAGAGGGAGAGAGGGAGAGAGAGAGGGGGAGAGGGAGAGGGAGAGAGAGAGGGATAGAGAGAGAGAGAGAGAGAGAGAGAGAGAGAGAGAGAGAGAGAGAAATACTGACACAGATAAGAGGAGGAAAAGATGGACAGACAGACAGACAGACAGACAGACAGACAGAGGAAGAAGGACAGACCAAACTGTCTCTCTGATGTGATAAGGTGATGATCGACATCATTCCATCTGTCCGTCCTGCTTTCAGTAAACTCCATGAGTGTGTTTGTGTAAAACACCAGACCAGGTGTAGTGAGTAAAAGGTTTGTCCTCACTAGGTGTGTTCTACCGGAAGGCGTGTGCGTCCTACACCACGTGTCTCATCGCCTCAGCAGGATATCAGCGCTTCTGTTCTCCAGGTCGTATTGGCTCTGTGTGCATCAGCTGCTGTAACACCCCGTTGTGTAACGGGCCACGCCCACCACACACACACTCCACAGCATACACACACACCTACACACACAGCCATCACCTGCTCTACATCCTCACGCTGTCTGCCATGGCAACAACAACCCTCACACCCTGAGAGTTGGAGCTGAAACCCAAACTGGACAAAACTTTAAAGGACACGTTTGCAGCTGGAGGAAATAAATAATGAATAAAGTTACACACTGTTGGTGATGAGGTTCAAAACTACGTGCTAAATAAGATCAAAGTTTTAATAAAGATACAATTTAACAGTATTGATGTGATTCATGACTGACACAATGGGGGGAATTGTGATTATAGTGTGTGTGATTGTAGTGTGTGTGTGTGTGTGTGTGTGTGTGTGTGTGTGTGTGTGTGTGATTATAGTGTGTGTGATTGTAGTGTGTGTGTGTGTGTGTGTGTGTGTGTGTGTGTGTGTTTTTTGTGTGTGTGTTTGTTGTGTGTGTGTGTGTGTGTGTGTGTGTGTGTGTGTGTGTGTGTGTGTGTGTGTGTGATTATAGTGTGTGTGATTGTAGTGTGTGTGTGTGTGTGTGTGTGTGTGTGTGTGTGTGATTATAGTGTGTGTGAGTGTGTGTGTGTGTGTGTGTGTGTGATTATAGTGTGTGTGATTGTAGTGTGTGGTGTGTGTGGTGTGTGTGTGTGTGGTGTGTGCTGTGTGTGTGCTTATAGTGTGTGTGCTGTAGTGTGGTGGTGTGTGTGTGGTGTGATTAGAGTGGTGTGATTGTAGGGTGTTGTGGTGTGATTAGTGTGTGTGATTGTAGTGTGTGTGAGTTTAGTGTGTGTGTGATTGTACTGTGTGTGTGTGTGTGATTAGTGTGTGTGTGTTTGTAGCGTGTGTGTGATTGTAGTGTGTGTGTGTGTGTGGTGATTCGTAGGTGTGTGATTGTAGTGTGTGTGTGTGATTGTAGTGTGGTGGTGTGATTATAGTGTGTGATTGTAGTGTGTGGTGGTGTGTGCGATAGTGTGTGGTGACTTGTAGTGTGTGTGTGCGATTAGTGGGTGTGTGATTGTACTGTGTGTGTGTGATTAGTAGTGTGTGTGATTGTAGTGTGTGTGTGAGTGTTTGTTGTGTGTGATTAGTGTGTGTGATTGTAGTGTGTGGTGTGTGTGATTGGTAGTGTGTGATTGTAGTGTGTGTGTGTGTGATTATAGTGTGTGATTGTAGTGTGTGGTTGTTGGGGTGTGATTTTAGTGTGTGTGTGTGTGTTATTGTAGTGTGTGTGTGTGATTAGTGTGTGTGATTATAGTGTGTGTGATTGTAGTGTGTGTGTGTGATTAGTGTGTGTGATTATAGTGTGTGTGTGATTATAGTGTGTGTGATTGTAAGTGTGTGTGTGATTATAGTTGTGTGTGATTGTAGTGTGGTGTGTGATTATAGTGTGTGTGTGTGATTATAGTGTGTGTGATTGGTAGTGTGTGTGTGTGATTAGTGTGTGTGATTATAGTTGTGTGTGATTGTAGTGTGTGTGTGATTATCGTGTGTGTGATTGTAGTGGTGTGTGTGTGTGATTATAGTGTATGTGATTATAGTGTGTGTGATTGTAGTGTGTGTGATTGGTGTGATTATAGTGTGTGTGTGATTGTAGTGTGTGTGATTATAGTGTGCGTGTGTGATTATAGTGTGTGTGATTGTAGTGTGTGTGTGTGATTATAGTGTGTGATTATAGTGTGTGTGAGATTAGTGTATATATGTGTGTGTTTTATTATAGTGTATGTGTGTGTGTCATTATAGTGTGTGAGATTAGTGTGTGTGTCATTATAGTGTGTGAGATTAGTGTATATGTGTGTGATTATAGTGTGTGTGAGATTAGTGTATATATGTGTGTGTGCGTGTGTCATTATAGTGTGTGAGATTAGTGTACACATTTATAGTATGTGATTAGTGTGTGTGTGTGTGTGTGTGTGTGTGTGTGTGTGTGTGTGTGTGTGTGTGTGATTAGAGTAAATTGTGTTATGATGGTGTGTGTGAGATTAGAGTGTATATTTAGACAGTGTGTGAGTGTGATTATAGCTGCTATACATGTCTGATAAATGGACTGGATTCCCCACAATGTGTGTGTGTGTGTGTGTGTGTGTGATTATAGCAGCTGATAAATGGACTAGATTCCCCACAATGTGTGTGTGTTTGTGATTAGTGTGTGTGTGATTATAGCAGCTGATAAATGGACTAGATTCCCCATAATGTGTGTGTGTGTGTGTGTGATTATAGCAGCTGATAAGTGGACTAGATTCCCCACATTGTGTGTGTGTGTGATTATAGCAGCTGATAAATGGACTAGATTCCCCACATTGTGTGTGTGTGTGTGTGTGTGTGTGTGTGTGTGTGATTATAGCAGCTGATAAATGGACTAGATTCCCCACAATGTGTGTGTGTGTGTGTGTGTGATTATAGCAGCTGATAAATGGACTAGATTCCCCACAATGTGTGTGTGTGTGTGTGTGTGTGATTATAGCAGCTGATAAATGGACTAGATTCCCCACAATGTGTGTGTGTGTGATTATAGCAGCTGATAAATGGACTAGATTCCCCACATTGTGTGTGTGTGTGTGTGTGTGTGTGTGTGTGTGTGTGTGTGTGATTATAGCAGCTGATAAATGGACTAGATTCCCCACAATGTGTGTGTGTGTGTGTGTGATTATAGCAGCTGATAAATGGACTAGATTCCCCACAATGTGTGTGTGTGTGTGTGTGTGTGTGATTATAGCAGCTGATAAATGGACTAGATTCCCCACAATGTGTGTGTGTGTGTGTGTGATTATAGCAGCTGATAAATGGACTAGATTCCCCACAATGTGTGTGTGTGTGATTATAGCAGCTGATAAATGGACTAGATTCCCCACAATGTGTGTGTGTGAGATTGTAGCAGCTGATAAATGGACTAGATTCCCCACAATGTGTGTGTGTGTGTGTGTGTGTGATTATAGCAGCTGATAAATGGACTAGATTCCCCACAATGTGTGAGAGAGATTATAGCAGCTGATAAATGGACTAGATTCCCCACAGTGTGTGTGTGATTATAGCAGCTGATAAATGGACTAGATTCCCCACAATGTGTGTGTGTGTGTGTGTGTGTGTGATTATAGCAGCTGATAAATGGACTAGATTCCCCACAGTGTGTGTGTGATTATAGCAGCTGATAAATGGACTAGATTCCCCACAATGTGTGTGTGTGTGTGTGTGTGTGTGTGATTATAGCAGCTGATAAATGGACTAGATTCCCCAGTGTGTGTGTGTGTGTGTGTGTGTGTGATTATAGCAGCTGATAAATGGACTAGATTCCCCACAATGTGTGTGTGTGTGTGTGTGTGATTATAGCAGCTGATAAATGGACTAGATTCCCCACAATGTGCTACATTCAGTCACAGTTTATTCTTTTAGTGAAAATATGGCAGTGTCGGCAGTAACAAGGGATCATTAGAGAAACTCAATCAAACTGTTTCTTTACTATTTTAATTCTTCCTGAATAAATGACTAATATAAACCCTGATCAGTAGCTACATCTTCACTCCATGTGATCTGTAATGACCCTCAAAATATTCAAATAACTCATTATTATTATTACACTATTGGCATTTACAGCAGATACAAATAATACAATTAAATGTAAAACAAGAGAAACTACACCTTCAGATTGGCAGGGAAGAGACACACACACACACACACACACATACCGTAGTTCTCAGGTTCTAACTTAAGTGTGTGTGTGAGAAAGGAAACGCTGTAGAAGGGATAAGTGTGTAATTATAAAGTCTGGTTATAACTATGTACAAAAACAATTCATCTACTGTGTGTTTATTCAGCTTTGTGTCCACCATCACATGTAAGTGTTTAAAGAAAAGGTTTTAAAAATGAACTCATTTATTAGTAGACCAATAATAATAATAATAATAACAGATCATGGTCATAGGGACCAGCATGTTAACTTTATCAGGGTTACTGCACAACCTAAACATCATCACTTTCAATAACTAAAATAAAATTAAGACACTGGAGTAGAAAATCTGAAGAATTCATTTTGTAATTAAGCTGTTGGGTCAATTTGTGAGGCAAAAGTTGCAGATCACAGATTCTTTCATTTTTTTGGCCAATGAGTGTTTATTTCTTCTCTTTCTTTTTATCCTGCAACAAACGGAGAAGAAAACAGAAAAATAAAATGTTAGCTATAAAAATTCCTAAATGTAATAAATGAGCATGAAAGTTATTCTATATATATATAAGGCTTCTTTATTATTCTGATCATTACCCCGTGTAATATAAAACAAACACAGTCATGGACCGCGTACCTTCTCATTCATAGCCAGCAGGACCATGAGCTTTCTGAAGATGGTCACAAAGTCCAGGAACAGATCCACACAATGCCTACAAAGGAGAAGAACACAGCAGTTTAATAAACTTTATAACATCGCTGGGTTCCTGTTAAACTATAAAACTCCAGACTACTGAGATTAAGTTAATAATTATTTTCTACCATCACAAACGTGAGCCTCTTAATATTGAATTGTTTCTGTTCATGACAAATAATAAGCAAGCACAAAGTTTGTTGTGTTGTAAACGTTACCAAATGTCTGCATTCCTTCTCTACATAATTTGAGCTTTACATTATGCTGCACTTAAAGGTGCGGTCTCCGATTTTTGAGAAACGCTTCAGAAAACCGAGTCGGGCCAAATAATAAACAAAAATCAAAACAAACAGCGTTTTGCTAACAGCGTTTAGCTCAGGAGTTATCGACTCGGGAAACTCCGACCTGTGAATATGTGGCCGACTTTACTTAAGACGCCGAGGCGCTTTTTTCCTTCTCGATAGGTGAGTAACGTTGGTTTTGCTTTGTTACACAGAACTAATATATGCCTTTGTCCTTTACATCATTATGCTTGTGTGGCATTTTTGCTTGTTTGTTTATCTACAATCGTATTGTTCTTCCCTTCAGCTATGATAAAGACACGTTTCTTTCTGTTAGTCGCCCGGGTTACGTATGTATGTGTGGGCGGAGCTATCGATACAGGGGTGGGACCTGTTTGGGTTAGGGGCGTGTTTGTTTTGGTGATTTTATATGTCAACATTGGCTTTCAAACAACGGAGACCGCACCTTTAAGTGTATTGCTTGATTCAGCCTGGTGTAATATCACTAACTGTACAGTTACCAGATGTAGTCTTTATCTCCCATCTCTGCTTTCTCGATGATCAGCTGAGTGTCGAACAGCACAAATCCACACATGATGACCAGAGCGATGTACATGTGAGCCTGAACATACAGACAGGAAGAAGACATGAACTCAGGTGTAGTCAGGATCACATCACTTCTACATTCTCACTGTACAAACTGAGGAGAATTCCTGCTTTACTTTTAAACACGGGGAAATTCCTCAGCATTTAAAACATTTCTCATATTAAACCCTTCTGAATCAGTCGGTTGCTATAACAACAGTACGCAGAAGTCTTCACCTTAAAGAGCGCCATGGAGCCGATGAACATGTTGAGGACAGAAACCAGGAGCAGGATGGACAGGCCAGACATCAGAGTACCTTGCAGAGGAAACACACACATTACACACAACACACACTACAGACCCATTACACATACATACAACACACACACACACACACACACACACAAATATATTTGATGTTTACCTCCAAGGAACAGGTAACTCCTGCGCTGAGCGTAAAGAGCACTCAGAGTGAAACAGACGAAAATGACCGAGGTGCTGAGAAATGCTGTAACGATGATGCTACACACACACACACACACACACACACACACACACACATTTAAACACTACACTATAAAACACATTACACTGTATACATTACACATTAAAGGTTTATACTGTGTAAGTGTCTCTATAATACCTCGGGTTGATGCTGATGACATAATCCATGGCAGGTCCGAGTCCCACACCTACAACACATAATAATAATAATAATAATAATAATAATAATAATAATAATAATAATAATAATAATAATATTTTATTACACAACACTGCTACTGAGTTCTGGACTGTGATTGGTCAGAAAGTGTTGATTAATTCTCTGCAACAGCATCTCTGACAGTAACACTGTTTAATAAATAATAAATTGTAAACTGATGTGGTTTGTAAGGAATAAAACTTGATGTAAGTGAGAAGGAGGATGATGATGATGACCTGTGAGGAAGGCGAACGCAGACAGAATAGCAAGTCTCTTCTTCTCCGTCTCAGGGCTGTGTGGAGTCATAGAGAGCCACATCATCATCGCCAGTGAACCCAACACAGACAGTAGCCCACCCTGAGAGAGAGAGAGAGAGAGAGAGAGAGAGAGAGAGAGAGAAGAAAAAGAAAAAACACCTTTATATATGTGTATATTCACTACACAGGGTAAAACATCACTAACACAAAGGTATAAAACACAAAGTATGTTATTAGTAAAGCAACATCAGCATCTCAGCTGTACACACGGCTAAAGAAGCTACGCTAACATTTTACTGAATTAATTTAAACATTTTAAATGAATACCATCTTAAACACATTAAAAACAGAATAAAACATTAAAATATTCATGAGTTTTAAGTATTTCACTAACCAAGCTCATCCCTACTGCTCACCACACAACCTGCTAAACTCCACCCACTTTCTCACTCGGGTACTGTGATGGGACGGAACATAAACACAGGAGAACTGAGAGGATACCTGAAAGAGGCGTGTGACGACGTGGACGTACGCTCCGGCTGCTGCCACGAGCATGCACAAGGACAAACTGGCGTACACATTCTTCAGGTGCTGCTGGGTGGAGCGGGAACTGGGGAAATAAATCCATTAATGTAAGGAAAATACAGGAGAGGACACAAGCAAAGAGTTTATTTATCATTTGTACACTTACATCTGGGAAAACTTCCAAAGGGCTTCGAAGTTGATGTTACGGTCGAACACATTCATCTTCCCACTGTTTAGATACAGAGTCAACTCCTACACGTGGTAAAGAAATAACACGACTTATAGTGTTTATATTCAGATTTTTTAATACAGATATTCTCCAAAAATAATATATTTTAAATAAATATAATTATACTTAAATATAATTCTCAAATAACAGAATTTACCTCGATTTAGCTGCTCAATGATATTTAATATTTTATACTTTTGCATTCAAACCCATTCTATTTTATTTATTATTATTATATACAAACCCTTATAAAGGGCAATACAAGCATTATTAAACGTCTACAAAACTATCCAGCACTGAATACATAATATAAGAAAACATTAAACCTTAAATCAACCTTTATTAATAACCTTAATTGCCATTATTGCTCACTTTCAATACAGATTAATTTATAGTGCTTGTAACAACAGACATCACAAGGCAGCTTTACAGAAATCCACAAATAAATATTAATTCATTTGAGTCCAGCGGAGAGTTACAGCAGAGTTACTGTAGAGTTACTGTAGAGTTACAGCAGAGTTACCGCAGAGTTACAGCAGAGTTACTGTAGAGTTACTGTAGAGTTACAGCAGAGTTACTGTAGAGTTACCGTAGAGTTACCGCAGAGTTACTGTAGTTACCGCAGAGTTACCGTAGAGTTACTGTAGTTACCGCAGAGTTACCGCAGAGTTACTGTAGTTACCGTAGAGTTACCGCAGAGGTACCGCAGAGTTACCAAAGAGGTACCGCAGAGTTACCAAAGAGTTACCGCAGAGTTACTGTAGTTACCGTAGAGTTACCGCAGAGTTACTGTAGTTACCGTAGAGTTACCGCAGAGTTACTGTAGTTACCGTAGAGTTACCGCAGAGTTACTGTAGTTACCGTAGAGTTACCAAAGAGTTACTGTAGTTACCGTAGAGTTACCGTAGAGTTACCGCAGAGTTACTGTAGTTACCGTAGAGTTACCGCAGAGTTACTGTAGTTACCGTAGAGTTACCAAAGAATTACCGCAGAGTTACTGTAGTTACCGCAGAGTCACCAAAGAGGTACCGCAGAGTTACCAAAGAGGTACCGCAGAGTTACCGGATAGTTACTGTAGTTACTGCAGAGTTACTGTAGTTACTGTAGAGTTACCGCAGAGGTACCGCAGAGTTACCGCAGAGGTACCGCAGAGTTACCAGAGGTACCGCAGAGTTACCAGAGGTACCGCAGAGTTACCAAAGAGGTACCGCAGAGTTACCAAAGAGGTACCGCAGAGTTACCAAAAGAGGTAATGTAGAGTTAACTCCCAGTGCAGGTCCCAAGCCTGGATAAAAATGGGAGGGTTGCATGAGGAAGGGTATTTAAAAAAACCTAAGGCTCACTATACCCCCTTCCATCTGCCAGTGGATCACCAGCTTCCTGACAGACAGGAAACAACAGGTGAAACTGGGAGGTGTCACCTCCAGCATTCGGACAAACAGCACTGGCGCTCCTCAGGGATGTGTCCTCTCCCCACTGCTATTCTCTCTCTACACTAATGACTGTACTTCAAGTGACCAAACTGTTAAACTCCTGAAGTTTGCAGATGATACTACACTCATCGGCCTCATCCAAGATGGCAATGAGTCTGCATACTGGCAGAAGGTGGAGAGGCTGGTGTTACGGTGCAGTCACAACAGTCTAGAGCTAAACACCCTCAAAACTGAGGACATGATAGTGGACTTTAGGAAAGACCCCTCAACACTACTCCCCCTCACAGTATCAAACAGCCTGGTGTCATTTGTGGAGACCTTTAAGTTTATGGAAACTACCATTTCCCAAGACCTGAAATGGGAGTGCAACATAAACTCCATCACCAAAAAGGCCCAATTAAGGAAGTTTGGTCTGCCACAGGAGCTGTTGATGCTGTTCTACACTGCAGCCATTGAATCTGTCCTGTTCACATCCATCACCATCTAGATTGGTGCAACAACAAAACAGGACAGGAACAGACTGCAACGCACAGTAACAACAGCATAAAAAATAAATGGTTAACCCTCAATTGCTCAGTTGGTCAATTGCTCAGTGGCATTTGCTAAATGATGTAAATGTATATACAGTGATGCCTTGAGATACGAGTGCTTTGACATACAAATTTTTTGAGATATGAGCTGTGATTCTACCAAATTTTTGGCGTGAGATACGAGCAAATTTTGAGATGCGAGCATCCGAGCCACCGCCGCCAAAACAAAGATCCCCAACAACCACGTGTGCTCTGTTTGCCCCACCTCAGCTTCCCACGTCTCACTCGGTTTAAAGCCGCCTTCACACTGCACACGACGACCGATAAAACGGAGTCATTCATTTCCAATGGATAGTCGCAAAGTCGCTGCGTGAGGTGCCAACCATCTGCGGATCCGTAATTTTCGGATCCGTTTTGAGCGCTGGATCCGTTAATAAATTTTGACTTGTGCGACTACACCACATCCGATATGCCGACCGGAACGGGGTTTTTATTAAAATGACCGGCAGAGGTTAGTGAGGAAAGAGTGACAAAAAGGCAAAACAAGTGAAGAGAAAAGCGATGAAGAAATTAAGCAAAATTAATGTAAAGAAAACAGAAAATGTAGCAATTAAGTTTAGTTAAGTTAAGAGAATTCCAGTTAAGTTGTTAATTTTAGTGAAGTTTAGTTAAGTTCCATTATTTAAGTGTAAAGTAGCATTAAGAGTGTACAGTAGTGAGTAAGTGAACGAAAGTGTACGTACGAGACAAAATTCCACCTGTTTACTCCTCCCCTCACCTCCGTGCGCATCTTCCGTAAAGTAAAACCAGTTTATTTTTTAACATTCTCTTTTATTACTGTATGTGTTTATACAATATTTGTCATTTATATATACAGTACTGTACATTTTTCATATTCAAAACACAAACAAAACAACTGGAGTGGATTTTTGCGAGCTGGAACGGATTAATGGCATTTTAATTCATTTAAACGGGGAAATTGTTTTGAGATACGAGCAAAGTCACGGAACGAATTAAACTCGTATCTCGACGTATTACTGTATTCTGTATTCATATTTAATACTCATAATGTATATTGCATCACATCTGTATTGTATAGTGTTATGTATGTGTGTATTGTATAGTAGTGTTATGTGTGTATAGTAGAGTGTTATTTATGTGTGTATTGTATAGTAGAGTGTTATTTATGTGTGTATTGTATAGTATAGTGTTATTTATGTGTGTATAGTATAGTGTTATTTATGTGTGTATTGTATAGTATAGTGTTATTTATGTGTGTATTGTATAGTATAGTGTTATTTATGTGTGTATTGTATAGTATAGTGTTATTTATGTGTGTATTGTATAGTATAGTGTTCTTTGTGTGTGTATTGTATAGTATAGTGTTCTTTATGTGTGTATTGTATAGTATAGTGTTCTTTATGTGTGTATTGTATAGTATAGTGTTCTTTATGTGTGTATTGTATAGTATAGTGTTCTTTATGTGTGTGTTGTATAGTGTTCTTTATGTGTGTATTGTATAGTAGTGTTCTTTATGTGTGTATTGTATAGTATAGTGTTCTTTATGTGTGTATTGTATAGTATAGTGTTCTTTATGTGTGTATTGTATAGTATAGTGTTCTTTATGTGTGTGTTGTATAGTGTTATTTATGTGTGTATTGTATAGTATAGTGTTATTTATGTGTGTATTGTATAGTATAGTGTTATTTATGTGTGTATTGTACAGTATAGTGTTATTTATGTGTGTATAGTATAGTATAGTGTTATTTATGTGTGTATAGTATAGTGTTATTTATGTGTGTATTGTATAGTATAGTGTTATTTATGTGTGTATAGTATAGTGTTATTTGTGTGTGTATTGTATAGTATAGTGTTATTTATGTGTGTATTGTATAGTATAGTGTTATGTGTGTATAGTATAGTATAGTGTTATTTATGTGTGTATTGTATAGTATAGTGTTATTTATGTGTGTATTGTATAGTATAGTGTTATTTATGTGTGTATTGTATAGTGTTATTTATGTGTGTATTGTATAGTATAGTGTTACTTATGTGTGTATTGTCTTGTATAGTATAGTGTTATTTATGTGTGTATAGTATAGTGTTATTTATGTGTGTATTGTATAGTATAGTGTTACTTATGTGTGTATTGTCTTGTATAGTATAGTGTTACTTATGTGTGTATTGTCTTGTATAGTATAGTGTTATTTATGTGTGTACTTTTGAGAGTCACAAACATCTGGAATTCCTTGTGTGTGTCAACATCAACGCACTTGGCCAATAAACCTGGTTCTGATTCTGATTCTCCTCTGTAGCGACCCGGACAGGGAGCAGCTCGAAGGAACGAAAAAATCTCTAAAGATCAAGTCATAGGCAACACGAAAACTATCCAGACTGCTATCGATTCTTTTCCTCTACATGTCCCCCATACCGACTCATCCACACAGCGAATCATTTCTACATTGAATCATCTTTATACCGAATCATTTCACAACGAATCATATCCATACTGACTCCTGAATCGTCTGCATTTTGACTCTTCCTCGTTCTTCTACGCTTCCTTATTATTACGTGCCAAACCGTCTCCGTTTAATGAAACATGTTAGCGATGTCTGATTTGTTTCTAATAAAATGTGAGTTCAGCCTTGAACTCAGTGTCGGTCACCAACACGTGTTTAAAGTGCAGCTGTCCAGTGAATTATTAACACTGAATGAGGCCGGAGAAATAAAAGCTGAACAAATAACAGACTGATGTGTGTGTACATTTAATACGTATCATTGCACATGTATTCCTGTGTGTGTGTGTGTGTGTGTGTGTGTGTGTGTGTGTGTGTGAGGTATTTAACACTGTTTAATATGAGCTGTGGGCGTTACTCGAGCGTTAGCATTAGCATTAGCATGTCACAATAGTTTCAGATTACTTTCCGCACCATGAACAAACTCAGCCGCTTCGTTACAGCTATAAGACGACGTTTATTTACACATTTGGTGTATTTTAAACATATTGAAGTCTATATAACGCTTTAAAGTGGTGTTTATATTAGCATTAGCGGCTACAGTTAGCGGGTGTTATTACTCCAAACTGCTGACGAATATTCCTAACAAAAACTGTAACTATGTGAGAATGTTTGGACAACTAACTCATTAATACATAAATAAATAAGGACATTATATACCTGGGTCGGTTTTGTGCGCTGTCACTCGGCTGTGTCGTTGCTGCTCTGCGCGGCCTCGTAATGTTTTCGTAGCTGCGTAACTAGCCGTGAGTCAGTGCGTTATGGACCGCACTGCGCATGCGTACACGGAGTCCAACATTACTGCGCATGCGTGAGCTCAGGACCTTTGTGCCGTAATCCTTGTGTAACGTCCACGTTTCACTGCAACTTCGTCGCTCTGAAAGTTTCCGTCTGAAGTTAATCACTGTGTGATCCGTGGGGCTTCGTCTCCACATCCTTAGGGAATTTATCTCGTTTTGTGCGCAATGTAGACATGATTTAACTGAATAATTCCTGCGGTTCAAATGTACAACGACGTCCAAAGTTATCAGTAATTCTTCTTATACATGTGTTTTTATGTAACATCTTATAAACTTGTGCTGAAAGTTTAGTTTGAACACACAATAAACTGTAGCTACAGCATCATGGTTATGTAAAGTAGATATGAAGAAAGTATGAAGCCACAAAACCACTGCACTGTTCATTACTGTGTGTGTGCTTGTGTGTTTGTGTGTGTGTGTGTTTGTGTCGTGCTTGTGTGTTTGTGTCTGTGTGCTTGTGTGTGTTTGTGTCTGTGTGCTTGTGTGTGTGTCTGTGTATTTGTGTGTGTCTGTGTTTGTGTCTGTGTGCTTGTGTGTGTGTCTGTGTATTTGTGTGTGTCTGTGTTTGTGTCTGTGTGCTTGTGTGTGTGTCTGTGTATTTGTGTGTGGCCATGCTTGTGTGTTTGTGTCTGTGTGCTTGTGTTTGGGTATCTGTGGGTGTGTCTGTGTGTGTCTGTGCTTGTGTGTCTCTGTGTGTGTGTCTGTGTGCTTGTGTGTGTGTCTGTGTATTCGTGTGTGTCTGTGTTGTGTGTGGCCATGCTTGTGTATTTGTGTCTGTGTGCTTGTGTTTGGGTATCTGTGGGTGTGTCTGTGTGTGTCTGGCTTGTGGTGTCTTGTGGTGTGTCTGTGTGCTTGTGTGTGTGTCTGTGTATTCGTGTGTGTCTGTGTTTGTGTGTGGCACATGCTTGTGTATTTGTGTCTGTGTGCTTGTGTATTTGTGTCTGTGTGCATTTGTGTGTGGTCTGTGTGTGTGTGTGGCCATGCTTGTGTGTTTGTGTCTGTGTGCTTGTGTGTGTGTGTCTGTGTATTTGTGTGTGTCTGTGTTTGTGTGTGGCCATGCTTGTGTGTTTGTGTCTGTGGTGCTTGTGTGTGTGTCTGTATGCTTGTGTTTGGGTATCTGGGGTGTGTCTGTGTGTGTCTGTGCTTGTGTGTCTCTGTGTGTGTGGTCTGTGTGTGTGCTCTGTGTGTGTGTCTGTGTGTGTGCGACTGTGTGTGTATGACCTAGAAGCAATCATTTGCATATATTTGTTTCATTTTCCATCACCATGTATTTGCATTTCAGGTCATAAATGTGTGTGAGCAGAAAGTCCACAATACACTCTTTTATAAAATCAGGTTTATTTTAATAAGACAGCCTGATATATTACTGAGATATTACTGAGATATTACTGAGATATTACTGAGATATTACTGAGATATTACTGCACTAAACATATCACTACAGCTACAACAGTTATATAATTAACAGATCTTGTGTGTTTAACATCCACTGAGGTGATATTTGTGGGCTCTTAAATATGATGCTGATGTTTAAACACTAACACTACGACTTCTTACTTTAAACACTAACACTACGACTTCTTACTTTAAACACTAACACTACGACTTCTTACTTTAAACACTAACACTACGACTTCTATTTAAAAGTATGGAAAGTTCTGTAATTGTAATAATCCCATAAACCCTGAGAGATAATAAATAAAATAAGATACTTATTTAATTGACTCTGTGATATTCAGAGCATGACGGATTCAGGCAGAAATAATCTAGTTTTATAATATAAAGTCACACAAACAAAACAAAGAAAAGAGCAGTGACGAAACAAGTAGCGACAAACAAGAAAAAGAGAAAAAGAAAAAGCAGGGGAATCAGAATGGCCTAGTATTAAGTTAATAATTTGAGTAAATCTAGCTAATGCAATTTAATTGAAAGTTTGTTCAGTAAATAATCCTATCTGCTTGAAAAGCTTTAACAGTGGAGGAAACCCTACAATGAAATTGCTAAAGCTACATATCATACATGCATTGAAGTATCCTATCGTAACATATCGTACTCACCAAGATTCTGTCCGACTTCTACATAAAAGTTTTTGATGGGTACATTAACTACATAGCACTTGTTCGATCGCTACCAAGACCGAAGTAAGGAATCTTGCAAGGCAGGAACCAAAAGTATCGTAGCACATACAGTACGCTGCTACGATTGACTGCTGCGCAAAATGTAAAATATATTTACAATTTTGGTGTTATGTTAAACTACTGTAATTCGGTGAGTATCTGTACACAGACATTCCTCACCATTAAATGGAAACATAAACGGATAAATAGTATCTTACTCTCTTTTTTGTGGTATAAGAGTTGTAAAACTTGGTGTTAAGCTGTTATAGAGTTTCATTTCTCATTTCTTCTGTGATTATTTTCCTATAATATTTTTGAAGCATACAAAAGTCTAATTTATGGTTTTCTCAAATGATGTTCCACACGTCTACTAACAGTACAAGCAAATAATTGACATTAATGATATATCAGCGCCTTGAACTCTACAGGATTCATCATCTGTCCTGTTGCAACTGTTAGAGCATTTATTTCTCTGTATGTGTGTGTGTGTGTTTGTGTGTGTGTGAGAGAGAAAGAGACCCTTGGTGTTATGGAATTCTTTCACATTTACAATAATTACTGCAGAACATTTGCTGGAACAAGCGTGTCAGAGTGAGGGGTTTAATCTAATAATCATTTTCTTTGTCCTGACAGTAAAGACCCGAATTAGTTCAGCTGCAGGTCACTGATCCATGAGCTGTGCCTTCATTATGCATAGCCATGCTAATTAACCTGCTCTTTTAATTGGGTCCTCTGTGTATTCCTATATATATATATATATATATATATATATATATATATATATATATATATATATATATATATATATATATATATATATATATATATATGTTCACAATTAATTTTCAATTTGTCTGTTTGATAATGAACTGAAATGAAGCCTGAAATGTGCTTTACTTCCTTATTTGCATTTGAGGGAAATTAAAAATCGTGGGCAGATTTAGCCAGATTTTGTAAAAAAAAAATAATAATAATAATAATAATTACAGATATATTATACTACAATTATATAATTTAAATTCTGTAATGAATTCTGTCTCTGTGGTCTGATGTTATGAACCCTGTGTACATTTTCACTGTGGCTTTACAGATCCACTGTTTCTACTGCACTGTTTTCTTGACCATTTGGCACATGGTGAACTATTACTATATTACATCAATAAACTCACTATTTTTAAAGGAAAGATCACAGTAATTTCTGCAAATTTGTTTTCATTTAACAAAATGTCTTCAGCAACACATACAACAGCACTTGATCCAGTGCAAACTGTTACTTAATGAAGCCATGAGACACTAAATGGATGTGATGAATTCGTGTGTGTGAGGCAGGCAATTTTATCCCATTTTAATTCAAATCAATAAAATAAAGTCATTGTTGGTGTTAATTTGATGCTGTAAAGAGAACATGCTGATGGTGTGAAGGATAAACTGACCCTACGCTCATCTGCTGGGTTTACAGACAAACTGTCACATCCACATCCTACATGTTTAATTACAGGTTCAGCATGTCACTGTACTTCCTGTTTCTTACTTCATGATTCCAGGGAAAGGGTTGTTATGGTTATTGATGTATAAATCCAGACTGTCACTGGACTGGGGCTCTGTAACAAGCTAGCAAAACATCATGCACTCTTCTGCTTATACACCCTGCCTTTTCCTTCCTTCCTTCCTTCCTTCCTTCCTTCCTTCCTTCCTTCCTTCCTTCCTTCCTTCCTTCCTTCCTTCCTTCCTTCCTTCCTTCCTTCCTTCCTTCCTTCCTTCCTTCCTTCCTTCCTTCCATATCTTTGTGAATGTGATCAGCTCCTTGTTTACTGGTCTTCCTGCACAACGGCATGACAAACATTTAAAAAATTTTCAATATTTGACTCCTTCGTACCAGAAGAAATCAAACCTTTGTGTAGTGAAGTGATGTAAAAAATGACATAATTAATCTATGGAATTGCAATGGCACTATGGGGACGCTTCTTCGGGACAGGGGCCTAAATCTAATCTTTCCTTACTAGGGAATGGGCTTAAAAATGCAACATTTTTAAGGGAACGCAGCGCTGCCTCATGGTGTTGGCACCGCCATACAAAGGAAGGGTGGTTCATGGGGTGAAAACCTTGGCTCATAAGCCAGAACTGGAATGGTCTCATGCTTTTAAACAATTTAACAATTGGGGCAAGTCGTGACCTAATGGTTAGAGAGTCTGACTCGTAATCCTAAGGTTGTGGGTTCCAGCCTCGGGTCGGCCACGACTGAGGTGCCCTTGGGCAAGGCACCAAACCCCCAACTGCTCTCGGGCACCGCAGCATAAATGGCTGCCCACTGCTCCGGGTGTGTGTGTGTGTTCACTGCTGTGTGTGTGTTCTCTGCTGTGTGTTTGCACTTTGGATGGGTCAAATGCAGAGAACAATTTATGGTTCGAATAGTATGGGTCACCGTACTTAGCTGTATGTCACATCACTTTCTTTCACTCATTTAGGTATTAAAGAACAAAAAATAACAGTATACAGTATATACACACTTATATACAGTATATACACACTAACTCTGACTAGGGAATGTGTTACTCTACTTATCTTTACATCCCATAATATAAATCTAATACAGTTCTTCAGTCAGTACAGTAAATTTTGATTGTTTGCTTTGCTTTGCCTCAGATTAAACCTCTCTCTCTCTTTCTGTCTTACTGTCTGAGCTCAGGTGTATTTGAGCTGATATTGTCTGTGTTTGATGACATCATGTCTTCTCTCATGTTCGTAACCGTGCTCAACATGTTGTCTTGTCTGATCGGGATTCTGTCAGGTGGCAACAGCGACTTGTCCGTGTCAGGCTTATCACACACTTCCACTGCCTCATACTGAGGAACTGCCTCGTGCTCAGTGTAAGATACGCACCATCTTTCTATACTGAGTGCTAAAGGAAATCTGTAGCAATGAGAAAATATAAGAGATAGAAGAGTGTGATAGTGAGAGATGTCATTAATTATCAGTGTGTCAGTGCTTGATGACAAGAAGTGAACTGTGTGTGATTTCTGTAAATGTATGGAAAATGGAAAGAGCAGATTTAGTAAACAAAAGCTTTCTTTCTTTCTTTCTTTCTTTCTTTCTTTCTTTCTTTCTTTCTTTCTTTCTTTCTTTCTTTCTTTCTTTCTTCTCCTTCCTTCCTTCCTTCCTTCCTTCCTTCCTTCCTTCTTTCCTTCCTTCCTTCCTTCCTTCCTTCCTTCCTTCCTTCCTTCCTTCCTTCCTTCCTTCCAGGAGTCTCCAGTATCAGACTACTTTGAGTAGTCAGAGGTAAAGCTGTAATTAATACAAAATAAAGAACTACAGGAAGTGTAGCTCTGCTTAATCACTCTACCTTATCTGTGATTATTTGTCTGTTTCAGCTTCTCTCTTAGCACTTCATTTCTAAAAAAAAAAAAAGAGTTTTTAACAGCGCCTTCACCAGCACCATAGCTCTGATCTAAATTTAGTGTAATATTAGTGGCTCATTTCCATATGGACTGTGTGTGGAACGGACAGTCTGTAATGGCTGTAAATGATGTATTTAATAGAGAAGTTTTGTAGTTTCAGGAAAAAGAGTAGTGCTAGTGTTCAATTACAGCCCATTTAACACTGCGATTAGACATCCATATTCTGTCGTGTGTGATTAATGTGTCACTTAACTGAGCTCAAACACGACTCCACCGGCCATAAAGCACCACATCCAGTTCTGTGTGCTGATATATATCACACATTACCATGCTAAATTAGCACAGCCTGCTATTGTTTGAGTTATTAGCATGTCAAGGCTCACTGATTCAGAATGAATAGTTAATAAAATTCACTTCAGCATGTACTCAAATGAAAAATGAACCAAACATGACAAGTGTGTGTGTGTGTGTGTGTGTGTGTGTGTGTATGTGTGTGTGTGTGTGTGTGTGTGTGTATGTGTGTGTGTGTGTGTGTGTGTGTGTGTGTGTGATTTAACTCATCTCTCATGCTACATGCTAACAGCAGAAGTATTGTGTAGTCATATTTCACACATGCGCACAGTGCATCACTTATAAAAGCAATAAATCAGAATTCCAGAGAAATACGGGAGCATCAATTAAACAAACAAAATATGGTATTCAATTAATTGTGTTCTTTAACATTTTCTTTAACCGTAATCTGTGTTGAATGCTCGTAGTGCTGTTTGCACTTCATTTCATCCTCTATAATGTATATGCTACTGATTTCATTGTATCTTCATGTATTTACTCATATCACAGTGATCTACGAACACTTACTGCCCCCATCCCCTGTACACCCCTCCCCCATACCCCCCCCCCCCCCCGCCACATGGTAGCAGTTGATGAGCGGTTCATGGCAGGTGCCACTCTTCAGCGTAAAGATCACACCTGCTGAGGTCCACAGGAGGCAGCTCAATAACGCTCGGCTCTCCACCAGGCTGCTGTACAATGGACCCTCATTATCGCTGGCCTTAGCCTGACACCAGCATTTAGAAAGCCAACAACTGCATCTCTCTTTTTTTCAAGCTATTTAAAGGTAACTCTCAGACAGGAAGAGGACAGGCTTTTCATTCTGACCAGCCTTTTGAGTTTTCTGACAGGACAAGAAATCAGATCTGCTTTTCCAATCGTCACAATGACTAGCCGTGTCAGAGAGAGAAGAGCGATCGATGAGAGATCACCTAGGTTCATGCAGGATGTGAAGTGAAAGACTGACAGAAGATCAAACAAACAAAAAGCAGTGATGTTCTGTATTGTACAGACCTTTCAGGCCTTCGAGTTATTCAGTATAAAACATGAAGAATAGAGAAGCTCCAGTAAACACCATGTACTCGCTCGCTCTGTGATTATAATCAAATATTACACACAGTTCAATTCTCAGTTCAGTGTGGTGCTGTTACAGCAAAACAACCACCAATCAATGGAGTGATGGAGCAGAGCTTCTGTTAGCTCAATGTTTTCCAAAGGGTTTTATTTATTTTATTCATTGCAGTGCTATACTTTTTTTAGCTGTTATACCTCATCCAACTGCTGCTATTACATAAGTGTATATATGTTTGCAAGAATGCTTTTGTTTACGATTCTCTTTTTTGCACAATGTACTGGATAATACACAGCATACACACACAGTGTTTTGTAGACTTATTTCAATGTCTTTTGTCTCACACAATTTGCACTAGGTTGCACAAGATGCACAACTTACTAGCACAACTTACTTTAAGTCCTTAGCACTGTATTGTTATATGTAGCACCACGGTCCTGAAGAAACCTCGTTTCATTCCACTATGTACCGTGCCATTTATACATGATTGAAATGACAATAAAAGCTTGAGTTGAATTAACCCATAGAAGCTGTAAACACTCATTTCTTCAAAAGCCTTTCTTTCTTTAACTTAATCAAACAAAAGCCATGATATTTTTCCAAGAAATACGCTCATCTTAACACATTCATAAATATTATGCAGATATTTTCTAAAGCAGGGTTTGATCCGTTATATCAAAAGACATTAGAGTGTTATGCAGATACAATATGCTAAAAATGAACAACGAAGGCCTTTAATGATGGATATACATTTCTATAATAATTACAATAATCATTTCCTTTCACATGAAAGCCCCCAATCTTCCTGAATGTTCTTTTCTTGCTATCTGTCCATCATGACATCATCCATCATCTGTCCCTCTGTCTCCTCTCCTCTCGCACATTGCATAAAACTGTAATGTCACTGTATAAGATTTGACACAAACTTATCAGTTTGCTTGCTCCCAGGTAACCCCATCTCTCCTGGAGGTGTTCGAAAACTTAAACTGACAGCTTGTTTTTCCTCTTTTTACCTGCTTTACAGTCAGTAAGAACAAGTGTGCTGTTTGAGGTTTTCCCAGTATAGTTTTAAAAGATGACCTAGATAAGTTTTCAGTTAGTGTAAATAAAATGCACTCTAGGAATAAACCCTGAAGCTTAATTTTTTTATGCATTCCTACTTATAATGCAAATCCTCAATACCTCACTACACACACCTACAAAACACACTGACTGTTTTGTTCATACCAGTTATAGGTAATAAGTGCTTGTTTTAGGGGACATGGCCACACTTGATCACATGACCATGACACATCTGTAGTCAGAGACACAACACCCTGGAAATGATTTGTCTTCTGACACCCGTTTACACTTCTTCTAGATATTACTGTTTTAAATGTTTAGTTTTAGAGATACAAGAAAAGAGAAAAGAGCGCTTCATTATGCTAAAGAAAAAACACAAAACCTCATTCCATGCCAGATATAATACAATCTTTACCCAATCTTTATGTCATTTCAGACAAGTGTTGCAGTGGTGAGCTCAGTAATGAGGCAGTGACCAAGGAGGCTGGTGTGGTGCAGCATCTTAGTAAGCATCATGTCCTACCGTATCCAACAGCTCTAAGGGAAAACAATCACAAAATAGGCGATTAGTACATTTCTGGATGCACTTTTATCTAATCCGAAGCAACTCTTGGCAACTCCAGGAGGGTAAAGAGCAGATTGGCTTGAGAGGATTTGCTCACTCCGTCCAATGTCCACATACTCCCTGGCTGTCCAAAACATTGGTGGTGCGGAACCGGCGCTGTCCCTTCAGCACCCAGGCGGCGGTAGCATGAAGAGCGGGGGGAAAAAGCCGCTTCTGAGCAATGGTTGAGTCTCTGCTGTCACACAAAGTAAATACTACCTGGTGTTATTTCTACTGCTCAGTTTATAGGAAAGAAAATGCAGCGTGATTCAGGTACAGTATATGTATGTTACTGACATGATTCTGACTAAAAATCCCAGAAAAACTTATTCAGTCTGAGTAGAGCTTAGACAGCTAGCTTGTAATAAAAAAAGAGGACCACCCACATACACATACAGCATGCTACTGATGATTATCACTATTATTATTATTATTATTATTATTATTATTATTATTATTATTATTATTATTATTATTATTATTATTAATAGTAGTAGTGTTCTTAATATCTAATTGTTCATTAAAATCACTCCTTTACAGTCAGGGTTGCAGTGGATCTGAAGTATCCTGGGAATAATGAGAATGTATGGGGGAGAATTCATGTCAGTCCATTACAGGAAACTGCACACGCATTCATTCACACTTATGGTGTTGTTGTATTGTGTTGTGTTGTGTTGTGTTGGTTTGTGCTGCCTGTCTCTTACCCTAATAGGTTACCACAGTTGAATGTTTTTTGGGGGGAAACCAGAGGACCCAGATGGAAACCACAGGGAGAACATGTGAAACTCCACACAGATAAAAACCTGAACACAGGATCAAAGCACAGAGCCTGGAGCTGTGAGGAGAAAAACACTTTACTCTGATGAAATCATTTAGAGATTTAATTAAACTCATTTATGCAAAACACCTAACCTGTGGGGAAAAATCAACCTGTGTATCAAACCCATTTCTGGTTCAGGAGTCTGAGGATAAATCTGCTCTATTCCAGTTGCCAGAAGGCAAGAAAATGCAAATGAAATTGTTTATTGCTTACATGTTTAGTATCTGTGAGACATGATGCAGGAAGTCAGCCATGCCATGCCATGCCATGACGTCACAACATCATTTTCAGAAAATGGTATTTCTCATGCATGAAGCTGTGACAGGTTTACTGGCAGGAAATGCACATTTCAGTTCAAGGTCACATGACAACTATGCTGAATCGTAACATAACACCTGAAAAGATACTCATTATCTTACTATGCGTACTATACACACATAAATAACACTATACTATACAATACACACATAAATAACACTCTACTATACAATACACACATAAATAACACTCTACTATACACACATAACACTACTATACAATACACACATACATAACACTATACAATACAGATGTGATGCAATATACATTATGAGTATTAAATATGAATACAGAATACAGTAATACGTCGAGATACGAGTTTAATTCGTTCCGTGACTTTGCTCGTATCTCAAAACAATTTCCCCGTTTAAATGAATTAAAATGCCATTAATCCGTTCCAGCTCGCAAAAATCCACTCCAGTTGTTTTGTTTGTGTTTTGAATATGAAAAATGTACAGTACTGTATATATAAATGACAAATATTGTATAAACACATACAGTAATAAAAGAGAATGTTAAAAAATAAACTGGTTTTACTTTACGGAAGATGCGCACGGAGGTTGAGGGAGGAGTAAACAGGTGGAATTTTGTCTCGTACGTACACTTTCGTTCACTTACTCACTACTGTACACTCTTAATGCTACTTTACACTTAAATGGAACTTAACTAAACTTCACTAAAATTAACAAACTTAACTGGAATTCTCTTAACTTAACTAAACTTAATTGCTACATTTTCTGTTTTCTTTACATTAATTTTGCTTAATTTTCTTCATCGCTTTTCTCTTCACTTGTTTTTGCCTTTTTGTCACTCTTTCCTCACTAACATCTGCCGGTCATTTTAATAAAAACCCGTCCGGTCGGCATATCGGATGTGGTGTAGTCGCACAAGTCAAAATTTATTAACGGATCCAGCGCTCAAAACGGATCCGAAAATTACGGATCCGCAGATGGTTGGCACCTCACGCAGCGACTTTGCGACTATCCATTGGAAATGAATGACTTCCGTTTTATCGGTCGTCGTGTGCAGTGTGAAGGCGGCTTTAACCGAGTGAGACGTGGGAAGCTGAGGTGGGGCAAACAGAGCACACGTGGTTGTTGGGGATCTTTGTTTTGGCGGCGGTGGCTCGGATGCTCGCATCTCAAAATTTGCTCGTATCTCACGCCAAAAATTTGGTAGAATCACAGCTCATATCTCAAAAAATTTGTATGTCAAAGCACTCGTATCTCAAGGCATCACTGTATATACATTTACATCATTTAGCAAATGCCACTGAGCAATTGACCAACTGAGCAATTGAGGGTTAACCATTTATTTTTTATGCTGTTGTTACTGTGCGTTGCAGTCTGTTCCTGTCCTGTTTTGTTGTTGCACCAATCTAGATGGTGATGGATGTGAACAGGACAGATTCAATGGCTGCAGTGTAGAACAGCATCAACAGCTCCTGTGGCAGACCAAACTTCCTTAATTGGGCCTTTTTGGTGATGGAGTTTATGTTGCACTCCCATTTCAGGTCTTGGGAAATGGTAGTTTCCATAAACTTAAAGGTCTCCACAAATGACACCAGGCTGTTTGATACTGTGAGGGGGAGTAGTGTTGAGGGGTCTTTCCTAAAGTCCACTATCATGTCCTCAGTTTTGAGGGTGTTTAGCTCTAGACTGTTGTGACTGCACCGTAACACCAGCCTCTCCACCTTCTGCCAGTATGCAGACTCATTGCCATCTTGGATGAGGCCGATGAGTGTAGTATCATCTGCAAACTTCAGGAGTTTAACAGTTTGGTCACTTGAAGTACAGTCATTAGTGTAGAGAGAGAATAGCAGTGGGGAGAGGACACATCCCTGAGGAGCGCCAGTGCTGTTTGTCCGAATGCTGGAGGTGACACCTCCCAGTTTCACCTGTTGTTTCCTGTCTGTCAGGAAGCTGGTGATCCACTGGCAGATGGAAGGGGGTATAGTGAGCCTTAGGTTTTTTTAAATACCCTTCCTCATGCAACCCTCCCATTTTTATCCAGGCTTGGGACCTGCACTGGAAGTTAACTCTACATTACCTCTTTTGGTAACTCTGCGGTACCTCTTTGGTAACTCTGCGGTACCTCTGGTAACTCTGCGGTACCTCTGGTAACTCTGCGGTACCTCTGCGGTAACTCTGCGGTACCTCTGCGGTAACTCTGCGGTACCTCTGCGGTAACTCTACAGTAACTACAGTAACTCTGCAGTAACTACAGTAACTATCCGGTAACTCTGCGGTACCTCTTTGGTAACTCTGCGGTACCTCTTTGGTGACTCTGCGGTAACTACAGTAACTCTGCGGTAATTCTTTGGTAACTCTACGGTAACTACAGTAACTCTGCGGTAACTCTACGGTAACTACAGTAACTCTGCGGTAACTCTACGGTAACTCTACGGTAACTACAGTAACTCTTTGGTAACTCTACGGTAACTACAGTAACTCTGCGGTAACTCTACGGTAACTACAGTACCTCTGCGGTAACTCTACGGTAACTACAGTAACTCTGCGGTAACTCTGCGGTAACTACAGTAACTCTACGGTAACTCTTTGGTATCTCTGCGGTACCTCTTTTGTAACTCTTCTGTAACTCTGCGGTAACTCTACGGTAACTACAGTAACTCTGCGGTAACTCTGCGGTAACTACAGTAACTCTACGGTAACTCTGCGGTAACTACAGTAACTCTGCGGTAACTCTACGGTAACTCTACAGTAACTCTGCTGTAACTCTACAGTAACTCTACAGTAACTCTGCTGTAACTCTGCGGTAACTCTGCTGTAACTCTACAGTAACTCTACAGTAACTCTGCTGTAACTCTCCGCTGGACTCAAATGAATTAATATTTATTTGTGGATTTCTGTAAAGCTGCCTTGTGATGTCTGTTGTTACAAGCACTATAAATGAATCTGTATTGAAAGTGAGCAATAATGGCAATTAAGGTTATTAATAAAGGTTGATTTAAGGTTTAATGTTTTCTTATATTATATATTCAGTGCTGGATAGTTTTGTAGACGTTTAATAATGCTTGTATTGCCCTTTATAAGGGTTTGTATATAATAATAATAAATAAAATAGAATGGGTTTGAATGCAAAAGTATAAAATATTAAATATCATTGAGCAGCTAAATCGAGGTAAATTCTGTTATTTGAGAATTATATTTAAGTATAATTATATTTATTTAAAATATATTATTTTTGGAGAATATCTGTATTAAAAAATCTGAATATAAACACTATAAGTCGTGTTATTTCTTTACCACGTGTAGGAGTTGACTCTGTATCTAAACAGTGGGAAGATGAATGTGTTCGACCGTAACATCAACTTCGAAGCCCTTTGGAAGTTTTCCCAGATGTAAGTGTACAAATGATAAATAAACTCTTTGCTTGTGTCCTCTCCTGTATTTTCCTTACATTAATGGATTTATTTCCCCAGTTCCCGCTCCACCCAGCAGCACCTGAAGAATGTGTACGCCAGTTTGTCCTTGTGCATGCTCGTGGCAGCAGCCGGAGCGTACGTCCACGTCGTCACACGCCTCTTTCAGGTATCCTCTCAGTTCTCCTGTGTTTATGTTCCATCCCATCACAGTACCCGAGTGAGAAAGTGGGTGGAGTTTAGCAGGTTGTGTGGTGAGCAGTAGGGATGAGCTTGGTTAGTGAAATACTTAAAACTCATGAATATTTTAATGTTTTATTCTGTTTTTAATGTGTTTAAGATGGTATTCATTTAAAATGTTTAAATTAATTCAGTAAAATGTTAGCGTAGCTTCTTTAGCCGTGTGTACAGCTGAGATGCTGATGTTGCTTTACTAATAACATACTTTGTGTTTTATACCTTTGTGTTAGTGATGTTTTACCCTGTGTAGTGAATATACACACATATAAAGGTGTTTTTTCTTTTTCTTCTCTCTCTCTCTCTCTCTCTCTCTCTCTCTCTCTCTCTCTCTCTCTCTCTCTCTCTCAGGGTGGGCTACTGTCTGTGTTGGGTTCACTGGCGATGATGATGTGGCTCTCTATGACTCCACACAGCCCTGAGACGGAGAAGAAGAGACTTGCTATTCTGTCTGCGTTCGCCTTCCTCACAGGTCATCATCATCATCCTCCTTCTCACTTACATCAAGTTTTATTCCTTACAAACCACATCAATTTACAATTTATTATTTATTAAAGTGTTACTGTCAGAGATGCTGTTGCAGAGAATTAATCAACACTTTCTGACCAATCACAGTCCAGAACTCAGTAGCAGTGTTGTGTAATAAAATATTATTATTATTATTATTATTATTATTATTGTGTGTTGTAGGTGTGGGACTCGGACCTGCCATGGATTATGTCATCAGCATCAACCCGAGGTATTATAGAGACACTTACACAGTATAAACCTTTAATGTGTAATGTATACAGTGTAATGTGTTTTATAGTGTAGTGTTTAAATGTGTGTGTGTGTGTGTGTGTGTGTGTGTGTGTGTGTAGCATCATCGTTACAGCATTTCTCAGCACCTCGGTCATTTTCGTCTGTTTCACTCTGAGTGCTCTTTACGCTCAGCGCAGGAGTTACCTGTTCCTTGGAGGTAAACATCAAATATATTTGTGTGTGTGTGTGTGTGTGTGTGTGTTGTATGTATGTGTAATGGGTCTGTAGTGTGTGTTGTGTGTAATGTGTGTGTTTCCTCTGCAAGGTACTCTGATGTCTGGCCTGTCCATCCTGCTCCTGGTTTCTGTCCTCAACATGTTCATCGGCTCCATGGCGCTCTTTAAGGTGAAGACTTCTGCGTACTGTTGTTATAGCAACCGACTGATTCAGAAGGGTTTAATATGAGAAATGTTTTAAATGCTGAGGAATTTCCCCGTGTTTAAAAGTAAAGCAGGAATTCTCCTCAGTTTGTACAGTGAGAATGTAGAAGTGATGTGATCCTGACTACACCTGAGTTCATGTCTTCTTCCTGTCTGTATGTTCAGGCTCACATGTACATCGCTCTGGTCATCATGTGTGGATTTGTGCTGTTCGACACTCAGCTGATCATCGAGAAAGCAGAGATGGGAGATAAAGACTACATCTGGTAACTGTACAGTTAGTGATATTACACCAGGCTGAATCAAGCAATACACTTAAAGGTGCGGTCTCCGTTGTTTGAAAGCCAATGTTGACATATAAAATCACCAAAACAAACACGCCCCTAACCCAAACGGGTCCCACCCCTGTATCGATAGCTCCGCCCACACATACATACGTAACCCAGGCGACTAACAGAAAGTAACGTGTCTTTATCATAGCTGAAGGGAAGAACAATACGATTGTAGATAAACAAACAAGCAAAAATGCCACACAAGCATAATGATGTAAAGGACAAAGGCATATATTAGTTCTGTGTAACAAAGCAAAACCAACGTTACTCACCTATCGAGAAGGAAAAAAGCGCCTCGGAGTCTTAAGTAAAGTCGGCCACATATTCACAGGTCGGAGTTTCCCGAGTCAATAACTCCTGAGCTAAACGCTGTTAGCAAAACGCTGTTTGTTTTGATTTTTGTTTATTATTTGGCCCGACTCGGTTTTCTGAAGCGTTTCTCAAAAATCGGAGACCGCACCTTTAAGTGCAGCATAATGTAAAGCTCAAATTATGTAGAGAAGGAATGCAGACATTTGGTAACGTTTACAACACAACAAACTTTGTGCTTGCTTATTATTTGTCATGAACAGAAACAATTCAATATTAAGAGGCTCACGTTTGTGATGGTAGAAAATAATTATTAACTTAATCTCAGTAGTCTGGAGTTTTATAGTTTAACAGGAACCCAGCGATGTTATAAGGTTTATTAAACTGCTGTGTTCTTCTCCTTTGTAGGCATTGTGTGGATCTGTTCCTGGACTTTGTGACCATCTTCAGAAAGCTCATGGTCCTGCTGGCTATGAATGAGAAGGTACGCGGTCCATGACTGTGTTTGTTTTATATTACACGGGGTAATGATCAGAATAATAAAGAAGCCTTAATTAAACAGCTCAAATATATATATAGAATAACTTTCATGCTCATTTATTACATTTAGGAATTTTTATAGCTAACATTTTATTTTTCTGTTTTCTTCTCCGTTTGTTGCAGGATAAAAAGAAAGAGAAGAAATAAACACTCATTGGCCAAAAAAATGAAAGAATCTGTGATCTGCAACTTTTGCCTCACAAATTGACCCAACAGCTTAATTACAAAATGAATTCTTCAGATTTTCTACTCCAGTGTCTTAATTTTATTTTAGTTATTGAAAGTGATGATGTTTAGGTTGTGCAGTAACCCTGATAAAGTTAACATGCTGGTCCCTATGACCATGATCTGTTATTATTATTATTATTATTGGTCTACTAATAAATGAGTTCATTTTTAAAACCTTTTCTTTAAACACTTACATGTGATGGTGGACACAAAGCTGAATAAACACACAGTAGATGAATTGTTTTTGTACATAGTTATAACCAGACTTTATAATTACACACTTATCCCTTCTACAGCGTTTCCTTTCTCACACACACACTTAAGTTAGAACCTGAGAACTACGGTATGTGTGTGTGTGTGTGTGTGTGTGTGTGTCTCTTCCCTGCCAATCTGAAGGTGTAGTTTCTCTTGTTTTACATTTAATTGTATTATTTGTATCTGCTGTAAATGCCAATAGTGTAATAATAATAATGAGTTATTTGAATATTTTGAGGGTCATTACAGATCACATGGAGTGAAGATGTAGCTACTGATCAGGGTTTATATTAGTCATTTATTCAGGAAGAATTAAAATAGTAAAGAAACAGTTTGATTGAGTTTCTCTAATGATCCCTTGTTACTGCCGACACTGCCATATTTTCACTAAAAGATAAACTGTGACTGAATGTAGCACATTGTGGGAATCTAGTCCATTTATCAGCTGCTATAATCACACACACACACACCACACATTGTGGGGAATCTAGTCCATTTATCAGCTGCTATATCACACACACACACACCACACACACTGGGGAATCTAGTCCATTTATCAGCTGCTATAATCACCCACACACACACACACACACCACACATTGTGGGGAATCTAGTCCATTTATCAGCTGCTATAATACACACACACACCTGTGGGGAATCTAGTCCATTTATCAGCTGCTATAATCACACCACACACACACACCACACATTGTGGGGAATCTAGTCCATTTATCAGCTGCCTATAATCACACACACCACTGTGGGGATCTAGTCCATTTATCAGCTGCTATAATCTCTCTCACACATTGTGGGGAATCTAGTCCATTTATCAGCTGCTATAATCACACACACACACACACATTGTGGGGAATCTAGTCCATTTATCAGCTGCTATAATCACACACACACACACATTGTGGGGAATCTAGTCCATTTATCAGCTGCTATAATCACACACACACACATTGTGGGGAATCTAGTCCATTTATCAGCTGCTATAATCACACACACACACACATTGTGGGGAATCTAGTCCATTTATCAGCTGCTATAATCACACACACACACATTGTGGGGAATCTAGTCCATTTATCAGCTGCTATAATCACACACACACACACACACATTGTGGGGAATCTAGTCCATTTATCAGCTGCTATAATCACACACACACACACACACACACACACACACACACACTGTGGGGTATCGAGTCCATTTATCAGCTGCTATAATCACACACACATTGTGGGGAATCTAGTCCATTTATCAGCTGCTATAATCACACACACACACACACTGTGGGGAATCTAGTCCATTTATCAGCTGCTATAATCACACACACACACACACACATTGTGGGGAATCTAGTCCATTTATCAGCTGCTATAATCACACACACACACACACACACACACACACACACATTGTGGGGAATCTAGTCCATTTATCAGCTGCTATAATCACACACACAATGTGGGGAATCTAGTCCACTTATCAGCTGCTATAATCACACACACACACACACATTGTGGGGAATCTAGTCCATTTATCAGCTGCTATAATCACACACACACTAATCACAAACACACACACATTGTGGGGAATCTAGTCCATTTATCAGCTGCTATAATCACACACACACACACACACACACATTGTGGGGAATCTAGTCCATTTATCAGACATGTATAGCAGCTATAATCACACTCACACACTGTCTAAATATACACTCTAATCTCACACACACCATCATAACACAATTTACTCTAATCACACACACACACACACACACACACACTAATCACATACTATAAATGTGTACACTAATCTCACACACTATAATGACACACGCACACACACATATATACACTAATCTCACACACACTATAATCACACACATATACACTAATCTCACACACTATAATGACACACACACTAATCTCACACACTATAATGACACACACACATATATACACTAATCTCACACACACTATAATCACACACTATAATCACACACACACACTACAATCACACATTAATCACACACACACTATAATCACACACACTACAATCACACACACACTATAATCACACACACACTACAATCACACACACTACAATCACACACACTATAATCACATACACTATAATCACACACACACACTACAATCACACACACTATAATCACACACACACTACAATCACACACACTATAATCACACACACTAATCACACACACACACTACAATCACACACACTATAATCACACACACACACTATAATCACACACACACTACAATCACACACACTATAATCACACACACACTACAATCACACACACTATAATCACACACACAGACTATAATCACACACACTAATCACACACACACACTACAATCACACACACTATAATCACACACACTAATCACACACACACACTACAATCACACACACACACACACTACAATCACACACACACACACACACACTACAATCACACACTATAATCACACACACACACACTACAATCACACACTACAATCACACACACACACACTACAATCACACACACTAATCACACACACACACACTACAATCACACACACACTACAATCACACACACACTAATCACACACACACAGTACAATCACACACACACTAATCTCACACACACACTACAATCACACACACTAATCACACACACACACACACTACAATCACACACTATAATCACACACACACACTACAATCACACACACACACTACAATCACACACACTAATCACACACACACACACACACTACAATCACACACACACTACAATCACACACACACTAATCACACACACACACACAGTACAATCACACACACACTAATCTCACACACACTACAATCACACACACTAATCACACACACACACTACAATCACACACACTATAATCACACACACACACACACACACACTATAATCACACACTCTTTATAATCACACACACACACACACACACACACACACACACACACACACACACACACTGTAATCACACACTCTCTATAATCACACACTCTTTATAATCACACACACACACACACTCACACACACTATAATACCACACACACACACACACACACACACACACACTACAATCACACACACATAATCACACACACACACACACACACACACACACACACACACACACACACACACTACAATCACACACACTATAATCACACACACACACACACACACACACACACACACTACAATCACACACACTATAATCACAATTCCCCCCATTGTGTCAGTCATGAATCACATCAATACTGTTAAATTGTATCTTTATTAAAACTTTGATCTTATTTAGCACGTAGTTTTGAACCTCATCACCAACAGTGTGTAACTTTATTCATTATTTATTTCCTCCAGCTGCAAACGTGTCCTTTAAAGTTTTGTCCAGTTTGGGTTTCAGCTCCAACTCTCAGGGTGTGAGGGTGGTTGTTGCCATGGCAGACAGCGTGAGGATGTAGAGCAGGTGATGGCTGTGTGTGTAGGTGTGTGTGTATGCTGTGGAGTGTGTGTGTGGTGGGCGTGGCCCGTTACACAACGGGGTGTTACAGCAGCTGATGCACACAGAGCCAATACGACCTGGAGAACAGAAGCGCTGATATCCTGCTGAGGCGATGAGACACGTGGTGTAGGACGCACACGCCTTCCGGTAGAACACACCTAGTGAGGACAAACCTTTTACTCACTACACCTGGTCTGGTGTTTTACACAAACACACTCATGGAGTTTACTGAAAGCAGGACGGACAGATGGAATGATGTCGATCATCACCTTATCACATCAGAGAGACAGTTTGGTCTGTCCTTCTTCCTCTGTCTGTCTGTCTGTCTGTCTGTCTGTCTGTCTGTCTGTCTGTCTGTCCATATTTTCCTCCTCTTATCTGTGTCAGTATCTCTCTCTCTCTCTCTCTCTCTTTCTCTCTCTTTCTCTCCATCTCTCTCTCTCTATCCCTCTCCCTCTCTCTATCCCTCTCTCTCTATATCCCCCCCCCTCTCTCTATCTATATCCCCCCCCCCCCCCCCCTGCTCTCCCCCAACACAAGACTGTATATAAAATGTGATGTTTCATCCGGAGGTGTTTGATATTCATGAGTGATTTATATTCTCACCTCAATTAGGCTTCTGGATAAAAATAAAATATTCATATTTAAAGGTCAGCTTTCATCGAGTGGTAAATAAAAGAGTGAATAAAACATTAGCAAGTGAATTAAATGTATAAATAAAAGTGGATTTTAAGAACAAAATAATATTTAATTCATAAACTTGAGCCACTGCTTAATATTAACATTTCAGACACTTCGATGTTCCAGTCGTTATTCAGTAACAGAGACTTTAGAGACATGACGAGTGTCTTCACAGTCCCAGGTCTGTAGCTGGACACACCTACAACCTACATTCTCCGTCCCAGTGACCCGTAAAGGACGAATCATCAGCCACTAAACACATAGTGATTAACTACAGAATTAAAATGAGAATAGCTCAAAAACTATTCATTTTAAATTCTTTCAGATATTCTGTCTCTGTCTCTGTCTCTGTCTCTGTCTCTGTGTCTGTGTCTGTAACCCTAAGCAACAGGACCAGAGTGTAAACAGGCTCACCGTGTGTGTTCTCCATCACCTCCTTCTGACAGGCGTCCTGAATGTTCGCTGTACAGTTCCTGATGAAGGTCGCTGAGGAACAGTCATCATTCAGCTGCGTCTCCTCACACTGATAACACTGCATCTGTAAAGGACAAACTGACACACACACACACACACACACACACACACACACACACACACACACACACACACACACACACACACACCACTGTAATACACACCGTATTCCTTTATAGAGCATGTTACATGTGCTTTAACATATACAGGTCATGTATATAATACACACGAGCCTCTCACTTCTCTGCCTTCACTTCTCTAGAGATCTTTAAATATTTTATTTTTTAGAACAAAAACATTTTTAGGAAAGCAGGATCAGTGCTCTGTCTTCATAAGGTCGAAGGTCAGCATGCTGAAGGTTTCTTTATTATTTATTATTTTTATTATTATATTTATTTATATATTGGGTATGAAGATATTCTGTGGAATCATTTCAGAGCATCAGGATGTTTCAGTACTTCAGAGGCTATAAGGTTGGAAAACAGTTCCAAAATAATTCAGTAAGTGAAGAATTTATAAACTAATTAGTAATTAATTAGACAAATGTAATAATGATATAATGTGGAACATCAGAAACACTCGAAGGTCATTTTTACAGCTTAAAA
>NC_062519.1:459721-464721 GCF_022655615.1 Tachysurus fulvidraco
ATTGTATAGTATAGTGTTATTTATGTGTGTATAGTATAGTATAGTGTTATTTATGTGTGTATAGTATAGTATAGTGTTATTTATGTGTGTATAGTATAGTATAGTGTTATTTATGTGTGTATTGTATAGTATAGTGTTATTTATGTGTGTATTGTATAGTGTTATTTATGTGTGTATTGTATAGTATAGTGTTATTTATGTGTGTATTGTATAGTATAGTGTTATTTATGTGTGTATTGTATAGTATAGTGTTATTTATGTGTGTATTGTATAGTATAGTGTTATTTATGTGTGTATTGTATAGTATAGTGTTATTTACGTGTGTATTGTATAGTATAGTGTTATTTATGTGTGTACTTTTGAGAGTCACAAACATCTGGAACCAAATTCCTTGTGTGTCAACATCAACACACTTGGCCAATAAACCTGGTTCTGATTCTGATGTGGTGTTTAAAGAGGTGTGTAATGTGGTGTGTAACAAAGTGTGTGTGTATGTGTGTGTGTGCGTGCATGTGTGTATGTATGTGTGTGTGTGCGTGCGTGCGTGTGTGTGTGTGTGTGTGTGTGTGTGTGACAATTTCAAAGATTTTCACTATAACTGAACTGATGTCACTCACAAGGTTTTGTTTATTTATTATTTATGTATGGCTCTTTAATTCTTCTTCTTCTTCAGAACTTCTTTTTATTTACACAGCACCATAAATTCTGCTATTATTATTATTATTATTATTATTATTATTATTATTATTATTATTATTATTATTATTATTCACAGGAATTGAAGTTCAGTGCACAATAAAACAGACAGGTCATTAGTTATAAAGAACAAATCAACATAAATAAAATAATAACATCAGGAACAGACGACAAACAGACGACGAGAGCAAGAAACAAACATTCAAACATCTTTAACAAAATTAAGAAATAGGGAAAATATTATAAATAAAAATGTACGGAACTCAGGAATAATACTGACTCTATAGATGTTTTAATATTTATTTCATTGCACATACACTGTAATTGCCCCCAGCTTTGGAGCTCTTCTTTATAACTGTGAGATAGAAATATTTATATAAAGGTCACAGTATTTTATATTGTTTTATTCTCTGCAGGCTGATTAGTGGTAAAAACCAGTGCTGTGTTTCTCCATCGTTACTGTGATCTGTTCATCAGTGTTTACCAGCAGACATCCGAAGGTCATGCTTTTGTTTCTTATTTCTGTCCGTGGATAGAAACGTGCTCGAATATTTTACTCAAACAAAACACATGGATGGTGTGAGAGAGGGGGGGGGGGGCATACAGACAGACAGGGAGAGAGAGGTGGGGGGGACTGACAGAGAGAGGGGGGGGCAGACAGACAGGGAGAGAGAGAGGCAGAGAGAGAGAGACAGAGAGGGGGGGCAGACAGACAGACAGGGAGAGAGAGGGGGGGGATGACAGAGAGAGAGGGGGGGCAGACAGACAGACAGGGAGAGACAGGGAGAGAGAGAGAGAGAGAGAGAGAGAGAGAGAGAGAGAGAGAGAGAGAGAGAGAGACAGAGAGAGAATCTGCATTAACACTTGGCATTAATATGTGATCACCAAGTCACAAGGGGCAAGTCGTGGCCTAATGGTTAGAGAGTCTGACTCATAATAATAAGGTTGTGGGTTCGAGTCTCAGGCCGACCACGACTAAGGTGCCCTTGAGCAAGGCACCGAACCCTCCAACTGCTCCCCGGGCGCCACAGCATAAATGTCTGCCCTCTGCTCCGGGTGTGTGTTCACGGTGTGTGTGTTCATTGCTGTGTGTGTGTTCACGGTGTGTGTGTGTGTGTGTGTTCACTGCTGTGTGTGTGTGTGTGTTCACGGTGTGTTTACGGTGTGTGTGTGTGTGTGTGTTCACTGCTGTGTGTGTGTTCACGGTGTGTGTGTGTGTGTGTGTGTGTGTGTGTGTTCACTGCTGTGTGTATGTGTGTTTACAGTGTGTGTGTGTTCACTGCTGTGTGTGTGTGTTTACAGTGTGTGTGTGTTCACTGCTGTGTGTGTGTGTTTACAGTGTGTGTGTGTTCACTGCTGTGTGTGTGTGTTCACTGCTGTGTGTGTGTTCACTGCTGTGTGTGTGTGTTCACTGCTGTGTGTGTGTTCACTGCTGTGTGTGTGTTCACTGCTGTGTGTGTGTGTTCACTGCTGTGTGTGTGTTCACTGCTGTGTGTGTGTTCACTGCTGTGTGTGTGTGTTCACTGCTGTGTGTGTGTTCACTGCTGTGTGTGTGTTCACTGCTGTGTGTGTGTTCACTGCTGTGTGGGTTAAATGCAGAGAACGTCTGGGTCACCGTACTTAGCGGTACGTCACGTCACTTTCATATGTCACATCTTCAGCCAATCAGGACACAGTATGTTTACACTCACGTGACAATATTTAAATAAGTCTCCACAAAGTCGATCTGAAATGAAAATATTTATTTTTAAATCTATTTTTAGTCGTAGGACATTTTTACAAACCTAATAAAAGGAGAAGGATGAAGAGGTTGTAAACATCATGAAGGTGGAGCTGGTGTAATGGGAGCAGTAAAGAGCAGCCTGTGGGTCTGAGACACTGTGTTTACTTTACACACTGAATGTGTTTACACACTGAATGTGTTTACTTTACACACTGAATGTGTTTACACACTGAATGTGTTTACACACTGAATGTGTTTACTTTACACACTGAATGTGTTTACACACTGAATGTGTTTACACACTGAATGTGTTTACACACTGAATGTGTTTACTTTACACACTGAATGTGTTTACTTTACACACTGAATGTGTTTACTTTACACACTGAATGTGTTTACTTTACACACTGAATGTGTTTACTTTACATTTCAGATGCAAAAGCAAACTTTTCATTCTATTCGTGATCTACTGCTTAATTGTGTCGTGAAACCACGGCAACGTGCAGCGGCGGTGGCATCTGGGCATGTGGGTGTGGCTTCCCTCAGCACACGCCCACCACAGACAGACTGAACCAGGTGACACGTGGGCGTGGCTTCCCTCAGCACACGCCCACCACAGACAGACTGAACCAGGTGACGATGTGTATTACAATATATTAAAGTCGTATAACAATCAGATGTGTTTTTAATGCATGTGTGAACATCATCCATATACAGGTCACATTGTAATGCCAAGTGTAAATGCAGCCAGAGAGAGAGAGAGAGAGAGAGTGTGTGTGTGTGTGTGTGTGTGTGTGTGTGTGTGTGTGTGTGTGTGTGTGTGTGTGTGTTTTAGTGCAGAACGTAGCTGATATTTTTCCTCACTTCGGATTTTTTCATTATTTCAGTTCAGAAGTCAGATGTTAGTGTGAAAGCTGCTGAAGGATCAGATCCTGCTTTTGGACCTTCAGCAGGAGATGTTCTCACTTTCGGACCTTCAGCAGGAGATGTTCTCACTTTTGGACCTTCAGCAGGAGATGTTCTCACTTTTGGACCTTCAGCAGGAGATGTTCTCACTTTTGGACCTTCAGCAGGAGATGTTCTCACTTTACAATGTTTTTCCTTTTATTTATTTCTTCGTTATCCCTGACTCCCACACGAGGACAAACTGTCATACAGAGAGTCGCTGAGGGATTCTGGGGTTTCAGACGTTTGAGGCCGGTTAGGAGATAAAAGTTCTTCACTTCGTTCCTTCATTAATTCTGCCTTTCCATCTTTCACCGTGTCCTGGGCTCCACGACTTTGACTCCTCCCCCTTCGCCCTCCTGTTGGTGAAAGGTTTCTTGGTTCCACATCACGAGGAACCTGAGGAACTTTATCCAAAGTCTGTGGAAACAAACCAAATAACACAGAAGTTTATACTAATAATACTGATTATTTACACAAACTGGACACACATACACACACAACCACACCACACCCACACACCCACACACACCACACACACACCACACCACACACAAAAAACCAGGCCACACCACACACACAGACACACAAACAACAAAAACAATAAAACAACAAAGAAAAAAACACAAACAACACACACACCACACACATACACAAGCACACACAAACACACACAGACACACACACACACACGACAGGACACACACACACACACAAACAAAACACACACACACACACACACACACACACACGGGTACATCAACACACACACACAACAAAAAAAAAAAAACAAAGAAACAAAAAAATCAAAAAAAACACAACACATAACACAAAAAAAACACACACAATACATAAAAAAAACACCAAACAACAAATACAAACACAAAAAAACACACAAAAAACCACACACATACACACACACACACAAACACACACACACAAACACACACATACACACACACACACACACACACACACACACACAGACACACACACACAAACACACACACACACACAAACACACACATACATACACACACACACAAACACACACATACATACACACACACACACACACACACACACACACACACACACACACACACACACACACACACACACACACACACACACACACACACACACACACACAGATCCATACATTATCATGCTCTGCCCTTCAGGTTACTGCATCAGAACAGCACTAATTGTGTCAGAAAGGTTTAAAGCTTCACTTCATATTTGAGTGGATTTGAACAAAAAGACACAAATGATCTGTCTGTGGTTTAGGGCAGTGACGTCACTAGTTCTGATGTTCTCCCAGGAAGTAATCAGGACTATGTGACATGTATACACACACACACACACACACACACACACACACACACACACACACACACACACACACACACACACACACACACACACACACACACACACACACGTCTAAACCCTGTGCAAAGCCGTGATGTTGATTATTATTGAATGAATCACTGGGAGATTTTTTCAAAAACAGACCAAGAGCGAGGAGCTAATAATCACAGTGCTGCTCTAAAACACTCGAGTGTTTCCACAAGTGTGTGTGTGTGTGTATGTGTGTGTGTGTGTGTGTGTGTGTGTGTATGTGTGTGTGTGT